>NC_142795.1:79076131-79143279 GCF_049724085.1 Artemia sp. Qi Xiang Cuo | reverse complement strand
ACATGATAGTTACGCTATTATAGAAAGTAATATCAAAGTACCAAGTCACATGATAGTTACGCTATTGTTGAAAATAATTTCAAAGTACCAAGTCATATGATAGTTACGTTATTATAGAAAATAATTTCAAAGTATCCAGTCACTTGATAGTTACAATATTATAGAAAGTAATTTCAAAGTACCAAGTCACATGATAGTTACGCTATTTTAGAAAATAATTTCAAAGTACAAAGTCACATTATAGTTACTATATTGTATAAAATAATATCAAATAACCAAGTCACATGATAGTTACGATTTTTTAGAAAATAATTTCAAAGTACCAAGTCATATGATAGTTACGCTATTTTATAAAATAATTTCAAAGTACCAAGTCACATGATAGTTACGCTACTGTAGAAAATATTTTCAAAGTACCAAGTCAACTTATAGTTACGCTTATGTATAAAATAATTTCAAAGTAACAAATCATATAAAAGTTACGCTATTATAGAAAATTATTTCATATTACCAAGTCACATGATAGTTACGCTTTTGTAGAAAATAGTTTCAAAGTACCAAGTCACATGATAGTTACGCTTTTGTAGAAAATAATTTCAAAGTACCAAGTCACATGATAGTTACGCTTTCTTATAACATAATTTCAATGGACCGATTCACATGATATTTGCGCTATTATAGAAAATAATATAAAAATACCAAGTCAAGAGATGGTTACGTTAATATATAATAAAATATCAAAATACCATGTTAATTTATAGTCACTTTTTTGTATAAAATACTTTCAAAATACCAAGTCCTTTGATATTTACGCTATTGTAGAAAATAGTTTCAAACTAACAAGCCACATGATAGTTACGCTATTGTAAAAAATAATTTCAAACTGCCAAATCAAATTATATATACACTATTGTAGAAAATAGTATCAATTGGCCATGTATCATTCTAGCAACTCTTTTACAGAAAATAATTTAGATGTACTCTGTCAAATAATAGTTATGCTATTATAGAAAATAATTTTGAATCAAAAAGTCACAGTAAAGTTACAATATTGTAAAAAATAATTTCAAAGTACCATGTCGCATTATTGTTACGTTTTTGTAGAAAATAATTTCAAAGTACCAAGTCACATGATAGTTACGCTTTTGTAGAAAATAATTTCAAAAAACCAAGTCACATGATAGTTACGCTATTGTAGAAAATAATTTAAAAGTACCAAGTCACCAGATTGATACGATGTTTTCGAAAATAATTTTAAAGTACCAAGTCACATGATAGTTACGCTATTATAGAAAATAATTTCAAAGTACCAAGTCACATGATAGTTACGCTATTGTAGAAAATAATTTCAAAGTACCAAGTCACATGATAGTTACGCTTCATTGTAGAAAATAATGTCAAAGTACCAAGTCACATGATAGTTACGTTTTGGTAGAATATAATTTCAAAGCACCAAGTCACATGATAGTTCCTCTATTATAGACAATAATATCAAAGTACCAAGTCACATGATAGTTACGCTATTATAGAAAATAATTTCAAATTACCAATTCACTTGATAATTATGCTATTGTAGAACATAATTTCAAATAACCAAGTCACATGATAGTTACGATTTTGTAGAAAATAATTTCAAAGTATCATGTCACATGATAGTTACGCTATTTTAGAAAATAATTTCAATGTACCAACTCACATGATAGTTACACTATTATAGAAAATAATTTCAAAGTACCAAGTCACATTATAGTTACATTATTGTAGAAAATAATTTCAAAGTACCAAGTCACATTATAGTTACTCAATTGTAGAAAATAATTTCAAAGTACCATGTCATATTATAGTTATGATTTTTTATTATATAATTTCAATGTACATTGTATTACGCTTGGCACTATCTTTCCTCAAAATGATTCTAAGTGCGAAGTAAAATTAGTGTGTCGCTATAGAAGTAATCTTTAACTAATAACAATGTAACACTATCTTTTCGCTTTTGAAGGTAAAGGTATAAATTTTAAATAAAGCATGATTTTTAAGCTACTAAAGAAGATAATTTCAAAGTAACAATTCAATTTATATTTTCGCTTGTGCAAAAAAAAATTTACAATTAACTTCTAACCATATCTCTACAACATTGTATAAAAAAATTTGAAAGTACCAAGTCACATGATAGTTACGCTTTTGTAGAAAATAATTTCAAAGGATCAAGCCCCATGAGAGTTCCGCTTTTACAGAAAATAATTTCAAAACACAAAGTCGTATGATAGTTATACTATTATAGAAAATGATATCAAAGTACCAAGTCACATGATAGTTACGCTTTTGTAGAAAATAATTTTATAGTACCAAGTCATATGATAGTTACGCCATTATAGAAGATAATTTCAAAGTACCAAGTCACATGATAGTTAAGCGATTATAGAAAATAATTTCAAAGCACCAATTCACATGATAGTTATGCTTATATATAAAATAAATTAAAAGTACCACGTCAAATTATCGTTACGCTATTATAGAAAATAATTTCAAATTACCAAGTCACATGATAGTTACACTATTCTAGAAAAAAATTTCAAAGTCCCAAGTCACATGATAGTTACGCTATTGTAGAAAATAATTTCAAAGTACCATGTCACATGATAGTTACGCTATTGTACTTCGAAAATAATTTCAAAGTACCAAGTCACATGATAGTTACTGCTATTGTAGAAAATAATTTCAAAGTACCAAGTCATATGATACTTATGCTATTGTAGAAAATAATTTCAAAGTACCATTTCAAATTATAGTTTTTCTTTTGTAGAAAACGATTTCAAAAAGTACCAATTCATATTATTGTTCTACTTTTTTATAGAAAAATTTAGAAGTACACAGTCATTTGATTGTTAAGTTTATGTAGAAAATAATTTCAAAGTACAATGTCACATTATAGTTACGCTATTGTAGAAAATAATTTCTACAAGTACCAAGTCACTATCATAGTTACTGCTACTTGTAGAAAATAATTTCACAAGTACCAAGTCACATGATAGTTACGCTATTTTAGGAATATATTTCAAAGTACCATAGTCACATGATACTTTACGTTATTTTTACAATAACGTAACTATCATGTGACATGGTACTAGAAATTTATTTTCTACGAAAGCTATGAATATAATGTAACTTAGTACTTTGAAGTTATTTTGCTACAATAGCGTAACTATCTATGTGATTTCGAATAGTTTACTTCGAAATTATTTTCTACAATAGCGTAACTATCATGTGACATGGTAATTCGAAATTATTTTATACAACAGCGTAACTATAATGTGACTTGGTACTTTCATATTATTTTATATAATAGTTTAACTATCATGTGAATTGACATTTTGAAATTATTTTCTACAAAAGTGTAAATATAATGTGACTTGGTGCTTTGAAATTAATTAATACAGAAGTGTAACTAACAGGTAACATGTTCATTTGAAATTATTTTCTAAAAAAGCGTAACTATCATGTGACTTGGTGCTTTGAAATTATTTTCTACAATAGCGTAACTATCTTGTGACTTGGTACTTTGAAATTATTTTCTACAATAGAGTAACTATAATTGTAATTTTCGAAAATATATTTTGGTTTTATATATTTTAAATCCCATTTTACTCTGTACATTGATATTATTTTTTATGATCGTGTAAATACAAAGTGACATTGTTCAAAGCATTAATTGCATACAAAAGCGTTTTAGTAATGTGGCTTGGGAGAATGTACCTTTTGTCTACAAAGGCGTAAATATATTGTGTGATGTTACTTTGAAATAATTTTATACAATAAGCGTAACTATAACGTGACATGGTACTTTGAAATTATTTTCTACAATAGCGTAACTATCATGTGACTTGGTACTTTGAAATTATTTTCTACAATAGCGTAACTATCATGTGAAATTGTACTTTGAAATTACTTTTTACAATAGCGTAAATATCAGCTGACAGTGTACATTGAAAATATTTTCTATATTTGCTTAACTATCATTTGACTTGGTACTTTGGAATGATTTTCTACAATAGTATAACTATCATGTGACTTGTAAGTTTGATAATATTTTATAAAATGGAGTAAATGTCATGTGACTTGGTACTTTGAAATTATTTTCAATAATAGCGTAACTATCATGTGACTTGGTACTTTGAAATTATTTTATACAATAGCGTAACTATCATGTGATATGGTACTTTTGAAATTATTTTCTACAATAGCGTAACTATAATGTGACTTGGTACTTTGAAATTATTTTCTACAATAGTGTAACTATCATGTGACTTGGTAATTTGAAATTATTTTCTACAATAGATTAACTATCATGTGACTTGGTACTTTGAAATTATTCTCTATAAGAGCGTAACTATCGTATAACATGTTAATTTCTAATTATTTTCTACAAAAGCGTAACTATCATGTGACTTGGTACTTCGAAATTATTTTCTAGAATAGCGTAACCATCGTGTGAGTTGATACTCTGAAATTGTTTTATACAAAAGCGTAAATATAATATGACATTGTACATTGAAAATTTTTTCTAAAATAGAGTAACTATCATGTGACTTGGTACTTTGAAATTTTTTTATATAATAGCGTAACTATCATGTGAGTTGGTACTTTGAAATTGTTTTCTACAATAGCTCGTGTTTAACAAAAAAACAAAGGAATTATTTACTTGTTATTTTAATTGTTTTTATTTTATTTTAGCAAATCATGTCGAACATAAAAAAACAAAGGAATTATTAAATTAACTCCAGGTGTAATTTTAATATTTAAAATTTTGTTTAAATGAGACGTTTATAACAAAAAACAAAGGAATTATTTAATGAACTTCTGTTGTGATTTTAACAGTTCCCCTTTTATTTCAGCCAATCGTGTATAACAAAAAAAAAAAAAAAATAATTTTCAGACATTTCTTGTTAAAACTTTATTTTCAACTAATTCATCCGGGTTTTCGCGACCAATTCATGCCAGAGAAGAGCACTATAACTAGTCTAAGACATCCACTCTGTCATCGCCGCACTCCCCAAAAAATACTTTTCAGACATTTCTTGTTAAAACTTTATTTTCCACTAATTCATCCGGGTTTTCGAAAGCAATTCATGCCAGAGTACAGCACTATAACTAGTCTAAGACATTCACTCTGTCATCGTCCCATCCCCCAAAAAATACTTTTCAGACATTTCTTTTTAAAATTTTATTTCAAGTCATTCATTTGGGTTTTTTACAAGCAATTCGTACCACAGTACAACACTATCACTAGTCTGAGATATCCAATCTGTCATCGCTCCATCACCCAAAAAATACTTTTCAGACATTTCTTGTTAAAACTTTATTTTCAACTAATTCATCCGGGTTTTCGAAAACAATTCATGCCAGAGTACAGCACTATAACTATTCTAAGACATCCAGTCTGTCTTCGCCCCATCCCCCCAAAAAATACTTTTCAGATATTTCTTGTTAAAAATTTATTGTCAATTAATTCATCCGATTTTTCAAAAGCAATTCATGCCACAGTGCAGCACTATAACTAGTCTAAGACATCCACTCTGTCATCGCCCCATCCCCCAAAAACTACTTTTCAGATATTTCTTGTTAAAACTTTACCGGGTTTTCGAAAGCAATTCATGCCAGAGTACAGCACTATAACTAGTCTAAGACGTCCACTCTGTCATCGCCCCATACCCCAAAAAATACTTTTCAGACATTTCTTGTTAAAAATTTTATTTCAAGTCATTCATTTGGGTTTTTCACAAGCAATTCGTACCACAGTACAGCACAATCACTAGTCTGAGACATCCTATCTGTCATCGCTCCATCCCCCCCCAAAAAAAATACTTTTCAGACATTTGTTGTTAAAACTTTATTTTCAACTAATTCATCCGGGTTTTCGAAAGCAATTCATGCCAGAGTACAGCACTATAACTAGTCTAAGACATTCACTCTGTCATCGCCCCATCCTCCAAAAATACTTTTCAGACATTTCTTGTTAAAACTTTATTTTCAACTAATTCATCCGGGTTTTCGAAAGCAATTCATGCCAGAGTAAAGCACTATAATCAGTATGCTACATCCAATCTGACATCGCCCCATCCCCCCCACAAATACGTTTCAGACATTTCTTGTTAAAACTTTATTTTCAACTAATTCATCCGGGTTTTCGAAAGCAATTCATGCCAGAGTACAGCACTGTAACTAGTCTAAGACATCCACTCTGTCATCACCCCCCCCCCCCAAAAATACTTTTCAGACATTTCTTGTTAAAACTTTATTTTCAACTAATTAATCCGGGTTTTCGAAAGCAATTCATGCCAGAGTACAGCACTATAACTAGTCTAAGACATCCACTCTGTCATCGCCCCATTCCCCAAAAAATACTTTTCAGACATTTCTTGTTAAAACTTTATTTTCAACTAATTCATTCGGGTTTTCGAAAGCAATTCATGCCAGAGTACAGCACTATGACTAGTCTAAGAAATCCACTCTGTCATCGCCCCATCCCCCCAAAAAAACTTTTCAGACATTTCTTGTTAAAAATTGTATTTCAAGTCATTAATTTGGGTTTTTCACAAGCAATTCGAACTACAGTACAGCAATATCACTAGTCTGAGACATCCAATCTGTCATCGCTCCATCCCCCCAAAAACAATTTTCAGACATTCCTCGTTAAAAATTTTATTTCAACTCATCCACATGGGTTTTTCGCTAGCAACTCTCCCCTCCACTATCACACTATAAGTACTATACGACACCCCGCTCCCATCACTCCACCACTTATGTATTATATGGAACACATTGAAGAAGTAAAGCTATCCGTTATTACAATTCTTTTCTTGTCATCTACACCCCTTTAGTATCAACTTCTTCGTATAGTATAACGTTAAACTATTTTAAATTGACAACACTGTCCAAACATCACTTGTGTATTATACAGTACAAAATCAACCCATCTCCTTCAAAATACTTTTCAGCCATTTCTTGTTAAATTTTTTTATTTCTTAACTATTTTAAATTGACATCACATCGAAGTATATTTTAAATTGAAAACACTGTCCAAAACATCATTTTTTTATTACGCATTAAACGATCCTCCTATCTCCCCCCAAAACACTTATTAATAGATTCTTGTTAATTTTTTTATTTCTTAACATTTTTTAATTTAACGACCATAGAATTACATTTAAATTGACATCACTGTACAAAACATCACGTATGTATTATTCAGTACACAATCAACTCATCTCCCCCCAAAACACTTTTCAACAATTTCTTTTAAAATTTTTTTATTTCTAAAATATTTTAAATTGACAACACTGTCCAAACATCACTTGTGTATTATACAGTATACAATCATTCCATCTCCCCCAAAATACTTCAGCTATTTCTTGTTAATTTTTTTTATTTATAAGCTATTGTTGGCTAAAGGCAATTCTCCAAAACAAATAAGAAACCACTCTTGATAACAAAGACTTCAAAAATGGAACTGTGGATAACACACGGGTGATTGACAGCTTTCCCTACAAAAGCATTCCTTAATACGCAATTTGACAATCTCTAGTTTTCGATTAAAAAAAAAAACAGCGGGGAATCCCCGCTCGTAATTGCTAATCACTTTAACCCTTAAAAAAAAAAAAATTTCTTTTGTCAAACTGTGTGAGGGAGGACTGACTCTCTTTGAAATAGAATAGCATGGGAGGGAACATAAGCCCTTAAAATAGCATGGGAGGGAACATAAGCCCTTATAATAGCATAGGAAGGAACATGAACTCCTAGAATAGCATGGGAGGGAATATAAGCCCTTAGAATAGCATGGGGGGAATATAAACCCTTAGAATAGTATTGGAGGGAACATAAGCCCTTAAAATAGCATGGGAGGGAATATAAGTCCTTAAAATAGCATGGGAGGGAACATAAGATCCTAGAATAGCATGGGAGGGAACATAAGTTCCTAGAAATATAAGGTACTACTCTACTAAAACCAAAGTTTAATTGAAATCTGTATTAAGTTTCCAGATGGTGACGTTTCAACCTATTCGTGAACTAGCTAAGCATACTTAGGTAGTATTAACAAGTTAGCGTTACTCATGGCCATATCCAGGGGTGGGGGGTTTCAAGGTTTGAACCCCTCCCTCTGAAATTTTTATTTGACTTATAAAAGCGTAACAAAAATGCATATAAACGATTTTGATGCGTTTTCAAAGTTTTTTTTTATTGCAAAACACCCCCGAAAAAATACCCCTCGAATAAAAATTCTGGATACACCCTGGGTATTGCTGTATAACCAAATCCCTAATCATCATGCATTTATACAGATTAATTAAAAAAGTTTCCGAAAAGGAAATGTTTCAAAGAAAAGATGTTTTTCAAAAAAAGGGCATATTAAACTTAAGATGAGAAGAAATTGACAGCAAATCAAACTCAAAATGATCAGAAATTATTGCTAAAGAATAAATGAAACCCAAAACGAACAAAAATTACATAAGCAATCATAGCAAAAAGACATACTACAGATACTAATATAAATGAATAAATAAATCTAAAAAAGAGTAAAGCTTAGATTGAATGTGGAAATCAAGCTTAGAACGAACAAAAAAATTTTGTTATTGAAGTATAAATGAAACCCAAAACTAACAGAAATTAAACAAATCTTAAAACAAGTAAAGCTTAATTTGAATATTTACATCAAACTTAAAACGAGCAAAAATACATTGCTATTGAAGTATAAATGAAACCCAAAACGAACATAAATTAGATAAACAATCATAGCGAACAAACATACAGTAGGTACTAATATAAATGAATGGACAAATCTTAAAACGAGTGAAACTTAAATTGAATATGCAAATTAGGCTTGAAACAAACAAAAATCACTAAAAACAAGAGTCTGGGTATTGCCTCCTTCTCTCACTGTAAAAGTCTAAAACCTACTGCGTCATTGGCGCTTTATCCAAGAGCCTCATGACGCTCTTGGCAAGTACAAATAAAATCGAACTGAATGTTTATTAATTGTTGAAAATCATCAGTTCAAGATTTTACTTCAGGGTAATTTTTATTTTCATTTTTGATGCTGTAATAACTGAAAAAGAATATATTTGTAATATCGTTTTCAGTTCAGCCCATGCCGCAGTAGGCTTTAGATTTTTTATGTTATGAAAGGAGGCAGTAGCTAAATTCTTGTTTGTAGTGAAACTTGAAAAATCTAATTTAATCAAGCTGAATATTTGATATATAATGATACTAATTGCTAAAAACTCATCAGTTCAAAATTTAATTTTAATGTAATTTTGTGTTTATTTTCAATGTTATAATAAGTACAAAAGAAAATATTTATATAATAATTTGTTTTCAGTAAAGTGCCAATGACGCAGTTAGGTTTTATACTTTTGCAGTGAGAGAAAGAGGCAAAACCCAAACTCTTGTTTGTAGTGATTTTTGCTCGTTTCAAGCTTGATTTGCATATTCAATTTAAGTTTCGCTCGTTTTAAGATTTTATTGTTCATTTATATTAGTACCTATTGTATGTTTGTTTGCTATGATCGTTCATTTAATTTATGTTCATTTGGAGTTTCATTTATACTTGAATAGATAAAATAAATTTGATCGTTTTAGGCTTGATTTGTATATTCAAAATAAGCTTTATTCATTTTATATTAGTACTTGTTGTATGTTTTTTGCGATGATTGTTGATTTAATTCTTGTTCGTTTTGGGTTTCATTTATTCTTAAATATTAATATCTGGTCATTTTAAGTTTGAGTTATTGTAGTTTTTTATTTCTTCTGATATTTAGTTTAGTATGGCCTACACTTTTCTTTGAACACTTCTTTTTCTGAAAGCTGTTTTAATTAATTTCTGTTTGTTTTTTATTGCAAAAATTTCAAGTCTTTTAAAACCCCTAACACAAAACAATTTTTTATTCCGAAATAAATTCGAAAATAAAACTATGTGTGTCTGGAATCAGTCTTGGCAAGAACTAATAAAATAAAATTGAACATTTGATATATAATAATACTAATTGCTGAAAGCTCATCGGTTTAAGATTTTATTTCACTGTAATTTTCATTTTATTTTCAATGTTGTAACTAGTAAAACTGAAAATATTTGTAATATAATTTGTTTTAATACAGTGGTAAATACGCAGTTAACTTTATGCTTTTACCGTTAGGGAAGAGGGCAATAGCCAAACTCTTGTTTGTAGTCAAAACTATAGATGTCTTAAAAAATTAAGCTTGAAAGCTTAATTTCGTTTGAACAATTTTTTTTTTGTGTTTGTGAGGGGGTGAGGTCGGGCCATGGAAGAAGGGCCAGGGGTTAGCTGCCATTACTTTTGGAACGGAATATCATTAAGTAGTTTTTTTAGGTTGAGGGGGGGGGTGGACATAAAGAGAGGGCCAGAGGTTAGTTCCCGTAATTACTGGAATGAAATATCAATTCAAAATTATATATCTCAAATTTATATCGGATGCGTTTGGGGAAAAAAGGGCTTGGGGTGCTAGTTGTCCTCCGATCTCCTTTGAATTTTAAAAGTGAACTGGAACTTTTAATTTCCAATCAAATGAGCCCCCTCTGAAGTTTATACGAGCACCCCTTCTATAAGAATCAAATATGCCCCCAAGGCATAAGTTACAAGGCCTGTCCCTGGGCTCTAGGGGGTTGTGTCGACATCGGAGTTTTTGGTATCTGATCTTTGAACCACTTTTAACAAAATGGCTACCCCAAAGTTTTTATCAGATGTATCTGGGGAAAAATGGCGTGAGGAGGGAGTAGTTACCCTCCGATCACTTTTGAGTCTTAAAAAGGGACTTCCAATTTCCAATCGAATCAGCCCCTTCCGAAATTTGTACAAGCACCCCTTCCATATGAAGTGCCTCTGGGGAAAAAAACATTGAAGGCTTGTGGCTTTTACTATAGGCTACGCTAAGGCGTTAACTCTGATTAATTAAAAAAAAACTTTCCGAAAAAGAAGTTTTTCAAATAGAATTGAAGGCCCCATTTAAACTTGTGATCATTGGAGACTGAGAAACAAAGAGGAGAATAGAAACTATAACTTACGATCGAAATCCAAACAAAAATCTACAATAATTTAAAATAAAAACGACCAGAAAGTACTATTAAAAAATAAAGGAAACCCAAAACGAACAGAAAATAAATAAACAATCATGGCAAACAAACATACAACAGGTGGTTAAATAAATACAAAAACGAGTAAAACTCGTTTTTGGGTCTAAAAACTCGTCAAATGGGTAAATAAATCTAAAAACGAGTAAAACTTAATTTGAATATGCAAATCCAGCTTAAAACGAACAAAATCAGTACAAACATGAGTTTGGCTACTTCCTGCTTCTCTAACTGTAAAAGTCTAAGGTTTACTGCGTAATTGGCGTTTTAATGAAAGCGAATTATATTACAAGTATTTTCTTTTGTATTTATTACAACATTGAAAACGAAGATAAGAATTACACTGAAAAAAAATCTTGAACTGGTGAGCTTTTGGCAATTAATATCATTATATGTCAAATATTAAGTTTAATTTAATAGTCATTTCCAAGATTTTTCAAGACACGTATAGTTTTCAGTAAAGCATCAATGATGCAATTGGCCCTAGGCTTTTACAGTTAGGGAAGGGAGCATTAGCCAAGCTCTTCTTTATAGTGATTTTTGTTCGTTTTAAGCTTTATTTGCAAATTAATCTTAAATTACCTGTGTAATTTTAAGTAGCTGTTATATGTTTGTTTGCTTGCTAACATGGTTTATTTGATTTCTATTTGGTATGGGTTTCATTTTTTTTTTAGTAATAATTCTGTTCCTTTTGAGTTTGAACTATTCTAGGTTTTTATTTGTGCTGGTCTTATGCATGGCATGGCCTTTACTTCTCTCAAAAAACTTCTTTTTCGGAAAGTTTTTTTTCTCTTCAAAAATTTCTGTTCGGTTTTGACTGCCAAGTTTTCAAGTTTTTCAACATTTTCCTTTTCAACGTCGATTTTCTTTTCAACATCAAAGTTTCATCAAAGTATCAAAACTAGTATCAAAATAAGCATTTCAGTTTCCGATCGAATGAGCCCCCTCCATAGCTAATACGACCAGCCCTTCCACAAAAGCCTCATATGTTAACAATGGGCAACCTTCATAAATTACAGCCCTTGTCCTGGGTCTATGGGGGATTTGTCCATCCCTGAGGTATATTCATTTGACTTGTGAATTATTTTGAACAAAATGGCTATTTCAAAATTTGATCGGATGCATTTGGGGGAAAAGGGGCAAGGGGAGGGGTCGATTACTCTGCGATCAATTTCGACTCTTAAAAGGGAAGTAGAAATTATAAATTTCCTATCAATGAACCTCCTTCAAAGTTTGTACTACCAACCCCTCCATAAAGACCATATATAACCCGGGTCATAACTTAGAACCCTTTCCCCTGGGCTCTGGGGGGTTGTGTCAACCCTTGAGGCATTGTTATACAATCTTTGAACTATTTTAAACAAAATGGCTATATGAAAGTATCGATCAGCCATATTTGGGGAAAACAGGGCGTGATAGGAGGGCTAGTTGCCCTCTCATTTCTTTTAACTCTTACAAAAGTGAGCTAGAACTTTCAATTTCGAATCAAATGAACCTACTCCAAGGCTTATAAGAGAACTCCTTCCATAAAAATCTTATATGCCCCCAGGGAATAACTTACAACCCTTGCCTGCGTTCTGGTGGGTTGTCTTAGCCCTGAAGGCATTGTTATATGATCTTTGGACTATTTTGAATCAAAAAGCTATCTCAAAATTTTGGTCGAATGTATTTAGGGAAAAGAGGGCGTTGAGGAGAGCTGGTTGTCCTCCGTTCCCTTTTGTCTCTTAAAAAAGGAACTATAACTTTCAATTTACAGTCAAATGAGCCTCTTCTAGAGTTTATAACGACCACCCCTTCCATTACAACTTTATATGCCCCTGGGTTATAACTTCCAACCCATGCCTCGGGTTCTGCTTTTTTTTTCAACCCAAAGGAGTTTTTATATGACCATTGGATAATGTTGAACAAATGGCTTTCTCAACAAATTTTGATCGGATGCCTTTGGGGAAAGAAGGGCGCGGGAGGGGGGAGCTACATGCTCTCTAATAACTTTTGCCTCTTAAAAGACGAAGCTTTCAATTTCCAATTAAATGAACCTCCTCTAAAGTTTTTACGTTCGCCTCTTCCATAAAACCTTATATACCCACCGGGGTAAACCCTACAACGCTCGCTCCAAGCTCTGAGGGCTGTGCCAACCGGAGGTATTGTTATATGATACAGGGACTATTTTAAAAAATTGCAATCTCAAAATTTTCAGTGGATGCGTTTGGAGAAAAGAGGCCGTAGGAGGGGGGGCTAGTTGCCCTCTGACCAGTCTTGATTCTTAGAAACGGAATTAGGACTTTCATTTTCCAATCAAATGAGCCTCCTGCAGAGTTAATACGACCACCCCTTGAATATAAGGCTATATAAAATTTTTGATTGGATGCGTTTGATGAGAAGAGGGTTTGGGGGGGGGGGCAGTTAATGAGATAATAATAAGATATTTTATTTTTAAAAAATCACTATCACAAGCCCATAAAGGGCCGATTTCGAACTTTGGAGTCGACAATATAAATGGTTACACTAGAAATGCAAAGAACAACAACAAAATAGAGAAAACCATAATGAACAATCATTTAAAAGTCAATAATTAATACTGTAAAAAGTCAAATAAAAAATTAAAAAGATAAAAACTGGTCAAACTAAACTTAGAGCGAGACATAAATGCATTAAAAGCATTAAAATGCATTAAATTAGAGGGCAGTTGCCCTCTAATCACTTTTGACTCTTAAAAAAGAGCTATAACTTTTAATTTCCGATCATATGAGCCCCCTCTAAAGTTCATATGATCACCCCTTTAATAAAAACTTTGTATATCACAAGGTCATAAATTACAACATTTTCCCCTGGGCTTTGGGGCTTGTGTCTACCCCGGAGTTTTGTTACCTGATCTTTGGATTATTTTGAACATAATGGACATTTAAAATTTTTTATCAGATGTATTTTTGGGAAAAGGAAGTCAGGGAGGCCTAGTTGTCCCCCGAGATCTCTTTTGCCTCTTAAAAATTGCACTAGAACTTCCAATATCAAATCGAATGAACTTCGAAGTTTTTACGTCTACCCCTTCTATATGAAGTGCCTCTGGAAAAAAAAACATAATATATTGAAGCTTTATGCACTTTAGTAAAGGCAGCGCTATATTTTTACCTCTGACTTCATATACGTTAAGAAACAAATGTGGTGCTTAGTACCTCTGAAACCCCAAGGGTATATAACCGATTGGCTATTTCAGGATTTTTGTTTGCTGTTTTCATTTTTTTTCTTCTTTTTTTTTACTTTAAAAGGGCAGTAGAACTTAAATTTTCCTTCAATTGATCCTTGACGTTCATAGTCTACGATGACTGGCTTGGTAGGCTCAGGGGCGGAAAAAAAGTAGACACGCAACCTTGATAATCCGTTTCAATAAAAATTAAAAATTTAGTTTTATAGATAGTGACTTTACATTTAGAAAAAATTTCTAATATAAAAACAAAAAAAAGTCAAATAAAACTAGGCGTAGTATCTTTTAAGCTGCGTATTTTAGACAAAAGGAAAGCCAATAGTCTATTTCTGTATCAATGTTTGAGCGCAAATATAGAAGTAACGGCAAAGTCACTTTGGAATGAGAAATTACACCTCAAAGTTTTATTATTCAAACAATTTTTTGAATCGCTCAGAATTTTCTTGCTGAGTCTAGTTTTTTTTTCTGTAACAACTCTTTTTATAACACATATTTTGCTAAATTGAATACTAAATAAACTATCTTATTAAAATAAGTATAATACTTTTTTTTCTTGCTTTAAAACATATTGAGTGGAGCTCTAAAGTCAGCGTAATTTAATTATTAGTTATTCTTCTGGTTTGAGAAAAGGATGTATTAGTGGTGAAGTTTACAAAAATTCACAATGTATCTTTGTTTATATCATCTACTTTAACCGCCGATGCCTTTTATCATCTACTTTAAATCTGTAAATCATATTTAGAAAATGACTAAAAGTAGTGTTACGATATATCCTGCTACTCTTCTCCAAGATAGTTCTTCAATTATTTACATAATAAGTAATTAGTTTATCCTGTGGATTTTATGTTTGCTTTGACGGTTTAAATGTACATCACCTAGAGTTTTACCTCTTTACCCTTTTTTACCTTCGGACTTTTCATTTCTTTTCTCTTTCTTTTACCAAGATTACTAAAACACAGGTGTATCTTTTGCAGTCTGGCAACTCCGATGGCTATTGATAACTTCGCCTGGACTGAGGAGGAAGCAGTTGCAAAAGTTGGTATTATGCTTTTTGTTGGTGGTATCATTAGTTCTGTGTGTTTCCTCTTTGCTGGCCCGATAGCTAGAAAGTAAGTTTTATGCTCCTGAAATATTAATAATTAAAAGAAATATAATATGATACAGTACGATACTTTCAACACAAGAGCCATATTGGACATGGTTACCTAAACGGAAAACAAAACAGGAAAATGACTGGACAAAAATATGTACCATTCCATGACCTAAGCCTTCCCACACACTTCTTTCTTTCTCCAAGTGGCATAAAATTTACTCCTTTCAGAAGCTACTCATGTTACATCTACTACTACTACTAGAAACTCAACGCATCACTAAGCCGCCTGAAGCACACACAGCTACGCACGCTCCTCATCCAGCCCAATCTATTTAAAGCTTACCTCTTTACACCCTCCCAGGAAGTTCCCATTTCCTTTCAATCTTTCTTTATGACATCCTCCCACCCCCCTACCAGACGAGGACAACCTGCTTTCCGTTTAGTCCTAGACGGTTGGCCGAAAAGAACAATCTTCGGCAATCTGTCATCCTTCATCCGCACAACGTGCCCTAGCCACCACAACCTTTCTTTCATTATAGCCCTTAATCCCACCTCAAGGTAAAAGTCCTCTCCCCATGCCTGCTTAACCTTAATGTAAACACCGAAAGACGCCACCATGGTTCAACCCATCTGCTGTAATTATGTCTCCTGTTTCTGTCCCTGTATACCAGCTAAAGGGATACAAAGGGATACTCCCTAACTCCCCTCCCCGAATTTTCTTCCTCCTAAATTTAAAAAATATATTTAAAGGGCATTTTCATGGAAATACACTTTTTTGTACTTTAATTGGAAAAAAATTGGGGAAATTGTCCCTTCCGAATTAAAAAAAAATACATTTCCTCACCCCAGCAGTTCAGGAATTCGCACCGCAGCTCTGTACTTCCCTTGCCACAAATCCTACTTTTCCTCCTGTGCCTATCCGCTGGTTCCGAATTCCTGACATGTTACAATCATTCAATATTTTCAAAAATTTTTTCGGCTAAAACTCTATGCCATTATCAAATATTATTCTTATAAATACTAACTTAATAAGTCTATCCCTTGTCAACAAAGCAACCCTTTCCCAAAACTTAACCAGTATCATTGATATTTCATTACTAAGATCTCCTCTTATTACTAGACAATTAGACCTATCGTTTAAGCCTAACAATCTCGTAAAACACTTAAGCTGAATCCTTTCTAACCCCGTTCCTTTTTCATGCCCCACAGTTCTGAGCAGTATTCACGGTTAGTAAGTTTGACACTTGGGCTCTTTCTTTACTTTTCCTACTCATTTTCCTAGGTATCATTAATATTCAGCGATAAAAGCTTAATAGACAAAGTGTATCACTGTTTCACCCCAAGCCTGCTTTGTACGACCCGTGATATACGTTCCCCAACCGTAACAACTACCACCACTGCCATACAATTGGGATGTACATGTAGAAAAATGTTATCTTTAATCATAGCAAATACTCTAGGCAGCCAATACCTAATAAAATTCATATCATTAACTCCATATCAACCCCTGCAAACCCCCACTCTAAGGTTCTAGAGCCTAGGAATGCTTCGAAAGTTGCTCGCCCCTTTTCCTTGTATATTTCCTAAAACGAGGTGAATTTTGATATCTGAATCAATACCAGTCTTTCCCTCTTTCCAACTACTTATCTAATTATTGCAAAAGTCTCAGAGAATAAATTTCGTAGTGTATTCACTGTCAATGCTGATATATAATTCCCATGCTTTTAGGGGTACCAATAGTGATGCAGCCCATTATCCTAGCCGCTTGGGAACCTAAATCCCCTTGGAAAAAATAGTCGTCATCATCGGAGTTATCCATACTTTTTATAAAAGAAAAAAATTCTAAAAAACATCAATTGCAAACTGAGTGACTTGGCATGTCAGAATTCTTTCTGAAGGGTCTAATATTTTGTTTCCTAGGGAGGGGGTGATGAGAGCCCAAAAACCCTTAAGGCGGTTTATACGAAAATATATAGAAAAACCTAGGGAAGTTTTGATATTTTAAGTGGGTGGAGTATGTGCCAAATGGCTACCGCCTTTCGCAGTTTCGTCTTTCGCAGGATTCAAACGACTTGTAATTCAAACAAGCATATCCCATTTCCATCCAACCCTCTATGCGGATTAAATAAAAAAAAAAAAAAAAAAAAAAAAAAAAAATCAGTTTTATAGGACTGGTGAGGTTACACCTCACCGGTGTAACATAACGCATCATGGGGCTACTGTCGTTACCATTACTTGATCCAAGACTAAAACTTGTTTCATCACTTCTTTGAGGACTTTGTTGGCGTTCCTTTGCAGTTGAGTTAAAATTACGCGACCTAGCCACTCTGGGAAAATTCGTTTTATGGAGTTTTGGTTACTATTGCGCCGGGTCGCTCCTTACTTACAGTTCGTTACCACGAACTGTTTGATTTGTACAAACAAGATTCAACTGTAAAGGAGATGCAGTAAGTGAACATTAAGGAAAATATTTCTTCTACATTAACATATCAGTTTCACCTTATGTTTTCTTGCACTATTCGCTAAGGTCCAGCTTCGTCTACTGGGTTTTTGCTTTTTTTGGAGGGGTGAAAAGTTTCCCTTACCCCTCTTGTGTTCATGCAGTTTCACTTAGAATAACAATGATTTAGCAACTGTTCTGCCGTTTGAGGTGCTAGTGTTTAATAAAAAATGAGTCATAACTTTTTTTGTATAAAAAATTTCTATTTATATTTGTGCTTACAAAATCCAAATAAAAATAGAAATTAATCAAAATGGACACAATATAAGCTCCCGGAATCGCATGAGTAAATTTTATGGTGTATGTTTTTTTCTGTGGTTGAGTGCAATGCCAGTATTTTCCAGCTGAAATTCCTATGCGAAAAAAAATTTGACTGTCTAAATAGACTACTATTGACTAATAAATATACTAAATTGTTGTTATATTCCTTAGGATTGGCGAACGGAACGTAATGATCATCTGTGGCTTTATTCCACTTATAGCTGCGGGATTCGCCTATTTTCCGTACTCTGGACCTCCCCCTGTTGAAAGAGGCAATAATGGCTCCAATGTTACAGAAGCTCCAATTTTTACAACCGCCTATTCAGCTTTAACCACCCCTTGGGAAAATGTTGCTGTTTCTATTGCAAGCAGTCACTTCATTTCTGGTAATTTACTTTGTTTAATGTTGACATAACAGACAACAAAAGGAGGGAATTGCCTCTCTAAACTCTGTCTAAAGACCACTGTGAAAAAGTGCAGAAATAATTCTAAAACCGAATATTTTACTAGGTGTGTAAATTGAGGACATTTGCCCTTATTCCCGGTAAAGTTACCGTCAATAAGGGCATATAACTAACTTTGTCCCGTTTTAAAAAGCTTCTGAAGCGGAATGAAAGGAAGGGTCCCCAAAATCCACCTAAGAAAATAGCCTGTGAAGGAAGGCTTATAATCTTCAAAAAATAGCAAAGTGTCCGTATATCCCAGAATAAAACATAAAACGCTGGCAAAATTTAATATATCATAGGCAGCGCAAAAGCACTGCCTAAGTAAAGAACGATGTCGGCACAATGTTTTATTAATTGATTTTTTTTTCCTTTAGACCAGGGTACTTCGTATCGAAGAAGTTGTCGTAGAAACTTCGAAAAGGGCTCTTTCAATTGGAAATTGGAGTGGCTTGTAAACTTTTTAATAGTCAAAAGTGATTGGAAGGCAACTAACACCCCTTCCACGTTAACCATTTCCAGAAACACATCCAATCAGAACTTTAAGATAGCCATTTTCTTCAGCGTAGTTGATTTCCAGATACAAATTATGTTTTCAGGGCAAGGGTTGTAAGTTATGGCCTGGGGGCATATAAAGTTTTTATAGAAAGTGTTGTCGTAGAAACTTCAAAAAGGGCTCATTCAATTGGAAATTGGAGTGGATTGTGCCCTTTTTAATAGTCAAAAGTGATCGGAAGGCAACTAACACCCCAAGCAGTCCAAGCAGTTGAAATTTCTGGAAATTATACCTTTGAGCAGGACACTCCCCCCACAGTCTTCAGGGCAAGGGTTTTAAGTTATGCCCTGGGGGCATACAAGGTTTCTATTGAAATCTTTGTCCTGGAAACTTGAAAAAAGGGCTCATTCGATTGGAAATTAAAAGAGTTATTGCCCTTTTTAATAGTCGAAAGTGATTGGAGGACAACTAACACTCCTCTCACGGCCACCTTTTCCCCAAACACATCCAATCAAAATTTTTATATAGCCATTTTGTTCAACGCAGTTGAAAGCTTCGGAAATGAGGTCTTTGAGGATGACAACCCCTCCCCCCCCCCACAGCCCACAGGGCAAGGGTTGTAAGTTATGCCCTTCGAGGAATACAAGGTTTTTATAGAAAGCGTTGCCGAAAAAACTTCAAAAAGGGCTCATTCCATTGGAAACTGAAACAGCTAATGCCCTTTTTAACAGTCGAAAGTGATTGAAGGGCAACTAACCCGCTCTCAAGCCCACCATTTACCCAAAGACATCCAGTCAAAATTTTGAGATATCCATTTTGTTCAACGTAGATGAAAGTTCTGGAAATCAGGTCTTTTAGGATGATAACCCCCTCAGAGCCCTTAGTTCAACGTAGTGGAAAGTTCTAGAAATTATGTATTTGAGGATGACAAACCCCCCGGAGCCCCCAGGGCAAAGGGTTGTAAGTCATGCCCTGGGGGCATATAAGTTTCTTATAGATAGTGTTGTCGTAAAAACTTCAAAAAGGGCTCATTCAATTGGAAATTAAAAGGGCTAGAGCCTTTTTTAATAGTCGAAAGTTATTGGAGGGTAACTAACCCCCCTCTCTCGCCCACCATTCGCCAAAAAGTATCCGATAAAACTTTTCAGATAGCCATTTCGTTCAACGTAGTAGAAAGTTCTGGAAATCAGGTCTTTGAGGATGACCCCCCCAGCCCTCAGGGCAAGGGTTGTAAGTTGTGCCCTGGGGGCATATAAGGTTTATCTTGAAAGTGTTGTCATAGAAACTTCATAAGGGCTCATTTGATTGGAAATTGAAAGGGCTAGTGCCCTTTTTAACAGTCGAAAGTGATTGAAGGGCAACTAACCCGCTCTCAAGCCCACCATTTACCCAAAGACATCCAGTCAAAATTTTGAGATATCCATTTTGTTCAACGTAGATGAAATATCTGGAAATCAGGTCTTTTAGGATGATAACTCCCTCAGAGCCCTTAGTTCAAGGGCTGTAATTTATGCCCTTGGGGCATATAAGGTTTATATACAAAGTTGCTGTAGAAATTTCTAAAAGGGATCATTTGATTGGAAATTGAAAGGGCTAATGTCCTTTTTAATAATCGAAAGTGAGTGGAGAGTAATTCACGACCACCATTTCCCCAAACACATCCAATCAAAGTTACGAGATAGCCATTTTGTTCAACGTATTTGAAAGTTCTAGAAATTATGTATTTGAGGATGACAAACCCCCCAGAGCTCCGAGGGCTAAGGTTGTAAGTTATTCCCTGGGGGCATATAAGTTTTTTATACATAGTGTTGTCGTAAAAACTTCAAAAGGGGCTCATTCAATTGGAAATTAAAAGGGCTAGAGCCTTTTTAATAGTCGAAAGTAATTGGAGGTTAACTAAACCCCCTCTCTCGCCCACCATTCCCCAAAACGCATCCGATAAAAAATTTCTGATTGCCATTTCGTTCAACGTAGTAGAAAGTTCTGGAAATCAGGTCTTTGAGGATGACACCCCCCCAGCCCTCAGGACAAGGGTTGTAAGTTGTGCCCTGAGGACGTATAAGGTTTATCTTGAAAGCGTTGTCGTAGAAACTTCAAAAGGGCTCATTTGATCGGAAATTGAAAGGGCTAGTGCCTTTTTTAACAGTTGAAAGTGATTAGAGAGCAACTTATACCCCTCTCACGCCCACCCTTTCCCCAAACACATCCAATCAAAATTTTGAGATAGCCATTTTGTTTAACATAGTTGAAAGTTCTAGAAATTAGGTCTTTGAGGATGACAACCCCTCTCACAGCCATTAGGGTAAGGGTTGTTATTTATACCATGGGGGGCATATAAGGTGTTTATAGTAAGTATTGTCGTAGAAACTCAAAAAGGGCTCAGTCGATTGGAAATAGAAAGGCCTAGTGCCCTTTTCAATAGTCGGAAGTGATTGGAAGGCTTGACATTTTTATAACAAAGATCGATTTGGGTATAATGTATTATTGTACCCAAGGCTTGACATTTCTATAGTAAAGATCGATGTTAGTATAATGTATTATTTTTTTGTTGTTGTGGTTGTTTAGTCCAGGGCACTTCGTATCAAAGAAGCTGTCGTAGGAACTTCGAAAAGGGCTCATTCGATTGAAAATAGAAAGGGCTGATGCCGTTTTTAATAGTCGAAAGGGATTGGAGGGCAACTAAGCCCCCTCCAACCCCCACCCTCCCATTTCCCCAATATGTTTAAAAAATAAATGTTGCCTTAAGATTAAATCAAAATGCACTGTGTTTATGCTAATTCCCAATAAGGCACCTCAGCAGTATTCCAAGAACGATTGAGGGTATTATGTTCAAACTTTCGGGGCTACTTCTGCTCTTAAAATATAACCAAATCAAAATAACATAAGTGTATCCAAGCTGTCAAAGAAAGTAAACAGATTTTTTTTTGCGAATGGTATCAAGTTTTCCATTTCAGGTACTGATACTGATGCATGATACCATACATATACTGATATTTAGTAATCAAAATGTTAATATTATTGGATTTATTAAAGTTATAAAAGTAAAAACATTTATATTTTTTGTTAGGTGCAAATTATGTTTTGGCCTTGGGAAGGCTTAGGGGTTTTGAGCTTAACTCATGTTAATTTCTGCTCGTTTTGAGTTTGACTCGGTTACTTATTGTAATTTCTGCTCGTTTTGGGTGTCATTTATTTATCGATGCTGATTTGTGGTAGTTTCACGCTTGGTAGATTATTTGATTTTATTTTTGCTCATTTTTTGTTTAATGGAGCTCTTTACTTTTCTTTAATAAAACTTATTTTGTGGAAAAAGTTTTTTTAATTAATTGGAAAAAAAGGCAAAACGCCTTGTATTGCCATTCACGAGACAGGCCTGGGAATGAAAAGTTTCCAAAAATAAAGAGCTAGAATTACAAAAATATAAGGGAAAAAGTATAAATCAAAGTAATCCAATCAGAAGTCAAGCCTTCTGAAATGGAGTGAAAGCAAGGGCCCTTGAAAACCCCTGTGAAATAGAGTGCGGGAGAATGATCTCACATGACCAGAAAGTTTAGATTTATGACTTCCAAAAGTGCCAAACACTTCCGTATACCCCAGAATAAAACATAAAACTCTTGAAAAAGATAAAAAAAAATCGGTTAAAATTTGATAATTGGGAAAAGAGTCAAAACACCTAGTATTCCCATAAGTGAGACAGCCTCGGGCTGCAAAGTTGCCTGGAAATAAAGAGTTAGAATTACAAAATATAAAAGAGAGGTCTAAATCAAAGAAACCCAAAAACGTGTCACGTCTTAAAAGCCTTTTGATATGGAGTGAAAGGAAGGATTCCCGAAAACCACCGTGAAATAAACTGTGGGGGAGGATCTCCCAGCACTAGAAGGTTCAGGTTTATGACTTAAAAAAAAATGGCAAATTATCAGTATATCCCATTATAGAAAAAAAAACTTTTGAAAAAGATAAGAAATTTGGTAACAAAACGCCTAGTATTTCCATATCCGTAACGGCCCCAGAATCCTTGCCCAGTTAGGTAACGAAATAAATCAAACGACGCTCTGTTTCTCCAGTTTATCATAATGGCTTACCTGAAACATTTCGGTTACGGCTCGGGGTGTCAAGTTGAAGTGTTCAAAGAGTGTACATGAGGGAGTTAGGCGGACATTCAGCGTTGGTTTGGAGGAAAGGGTAGATCTACATCAAAAGATACCATTTGTATCCTGGTTATGAAAATGACGTATCACCCTATCTAAGGGTCAGTTCGACATAAAATAAACCGATATGAAACAAAGGGTATATGTTAGTCCCAAAACATCCTAACTCTCATTGAGCCTTCAGAGAAATACAGAATCAGTTCTAAGAAAGAGACAAGGGGAGGGTGGAGGTACAATTTGATGTATAATCACTAGGGCCGCATTCAGGATTTTTGTTTGGAGGATTAATTTTTTCGGGGAGGGGGGGGGGACAAAAACTTTAACACCAAAAATATGAACCTGATATTTAATCCCTATTGTTTTCTGGGAATATGTCTGGTCTACGCTGTTATTATGAAAGTAAATAGTATCACTAAACCCCAGAAAGAGTAGTATGAATGCATGCTGTATACGAGAGAGATTGCCCCTTCTTCATCCCCACCTCCACTTCATCATCGTAGGAGCTTTTGGAGGATGCTCACTCTATCAGTAATTGAGCGTTCTAGTCCTTTTTTTTTATAAGTCACAAGTGATGGGAAACCAACCAACAGCCAGGGGGGGGGTCTGCGAAGGGCGTTTTCCTTGGGATATATTTATCGGGGGCTATTTTCAGCGGTGGGGTATTTCAGGGGGGGGGATGAAACGCCTAGACCTGATATTTAGAATCAACAAAAATGTTAATTTTTAGGGTTATATATTTCTTGCGGTCAGGGGGGGGGGGCAATCATATAAACAAGCGTTTGTGTCCTGTTTTCTTCGGCCTGTATTAGAGGCTTAATTTATCCTAGAAATACAGTTTTTTAAAGCAATGATCATATTGGTCCCATCGGATGTACTGTCATAATTTCTGCATTGCTTAATTGATTCTGGTGAGCCCTGAAATTAACAATCGGTATACCTGATTTTCTAGGAGCTTAGGGGCCTAACTTGGGTACAGAAGCACCGGTTTTATTTTCAATGAACGCTATAGCCGGGAAAGCAGGGAGAAAGCAAAAAAGACGAAAAACAGATGAAAAATACACGCACAAAAAAAAAGTTATGAATAGCACCCAACACTAGTTATATGCCAAAAACCAAGCCAGAGCAATGTGCCACGAAAAAAAAAAAAACAACACAAGCAGACATTTTCACCTTCGCCCAGAAACATCCACCATTCTGGTGGAATGAAAATTTAAATTAAAAAACTATACAGAATTCAGTTCTTTTTACGATCTATCTGGAGGTTCCAAACGAGATACACCTTTTTTAATAATGGTTTAAGCTCACGGAATATCGCTTAATGTGCCACGTGATATCTGAGCCAAGCTAATTTTCGTCGTTGAGTTTACGAATTGAAGATAACTTACCAAGATTACTAAGCTTTTTCACCCCTTTCTGTAAAAAAGCCGGGCTGAGAATGATGCGTCTGCCCAGCCCTTACATATAGCCTATATTTATTTATTCCAATCAATTTTGTTCAAGACGATGCAATCAGCGAAGTGCACCACGACCGTGCCTACGATGTACCAACCATGCTGATGCTTTATGGAGAATCTCAATCTATGCCAGAATTTTTCCATCTGAAAGCTGGGGGAACTGGAGGCTGCGGTGGAAGCAATGAAACTGTCAGTCCAGGTAAAAACTGAAAGAAATCTGTTAATGCGGTAACGCATCTCTTACCAGCATGCTAACTTTCAGTCTCACTTTTATAAGTCAGATACTTACCACCAGAACGCTTAGTTTTTCTGAACATTTTTATGTGGAACCCTATATTTTTAGGTGCCAGTAGCTGGTACATTAGCTTCGTTATTTTTATAATGAAAGATAATAAAAAAGGGATTATTTAACTGCCTACTGTAAGGCCTTACTTTAAAAAAGAAGCTAAAGGATGCTTAAAGAGAAAGTAAAAAAGCGGATGAAGGAGTAAAAATATTTTGTTCGGTGTTACCTTTTTTAAAGCTAAAACTAGAGACAGTTCTTGAAATTCAAAATGTCATGTGTTGTCCTTGAGCCTGAAAGTTTCAAGTTTTTAGCATTTGGAAACTATAAAACCCTTTGAAGAGCTCGCTACAACAATCCTAAAAAAGTAGTAAAATAGGTTTTGCAGTTATATATATATTTTTTAGCCACTTTATAGAGTTGAGACAAAAGGGGGCTGGTGATACTCTCTTTGGGCTGGGGAGGGGTGGTTTATCATTATTTCTGAAAGGTTCTTTGATTTTATTGATGAGATACACAATTTTTAAGATGTAATGAGAACTGAGAACTTATTTGTAACCCATCATATAAACAGGAGAATTTGAATATCAAAAAGAAAAGAAAGAAAAAATAAACCCTTTTAAACATTTCCTACGACAAAACTGCAAAAGCAAATGCATCCAAACAATTGGACAAGAGGATGGACTTAATTGTGAATAAGTCTCTTCTTTTAGCTTAAGTTCTTATAACTTAGTTAAACTCCTTAGCTAAGCCTCATCGCGACGAGAAGAGAAAAAAAAATTCGGCACGTGACAAGCTAAAGTTGATCAGAGACTTTTTTTTGTGATATTGAGTGAAATACAGTTTAATCATAGCAGAAGAGATTTGACTATAGAAAGCATTGTTGAAGAATAGTGACAATATGGACAATCAGGCTGGCCCCTCAGGTAGGGGCCCAGCAACACCTATTAATGTTGGACATTACTCAATGGTTCATAACCCTATGCAAATGCCTATGAATGGGGCTCCAGGACCTCAGTTAATGCAAATGCAGTGGAATGTGCCAAACCCTATGCATTTACCCAGTATTTATGGACAACAAGTATACAGCAATGGATCTATACCAAGCCCATCAAATTCATCTCAATATGTTTGTGTTGTAAATGGCATGAACAATGGACTTGCAGTGAGATAAGTAATGCCCCATATATACGGACAGCAAGTGTTCAATAACAGCCCCACTGTAGATTCAAATGGAGGATGTAACACATCACACTATGCATGAGTGTGAGTTGGAAGGGAATGTTCAATCCCTGCCTGAAATAAATTTTGAAACTGATGAAATGACCATGATAAACCCAAGAGAAGCCGAGGGATTATATTGTGAAGAAAAGGAAAAAAGAAAAAATTTGAAAAGAAGGGTGGCGTCTCCAGTTAGTAGTGACAGCATGCAAATGGAAAGAGAAGCTCCAAAACGGCAGTTCTTCCATAGAAAAAGTGATACTCAGACAACCACTGGCCAACTAAAAAAAGCCGAAATCAAACCAAGTGTCAATCTTCCTCAATTAGAGATTCCATAAACTGAAATGATTTGTGGTAGTGTCACTATCAAGGCTGTTGAGCAAGGTGCCAAATTCACCAACGAATATGAACTCACAATGTTTTTCAAGGAGAAGATAAAAAGTAGGTTTGACTTTGAGATTAATAGAGATGGTAACATCATCTTCCTGCATCTTAAGGATGAAAGTGCACTTAAGATTGCACTCAAAAAGCTAGAGGACAGCCTATCAGTCATGGTAGTTTTTGAAGCCAACATTATCTCAGGTAGCATTTGGTGTTGTGGAAGAAACAAAGACATTTTGCCCTACCATAGGAAGGTAATGCAGTACTATAAGTGTCAAAAGTATGGACACTTACATAAAGACTGTAAATCAACAGAGGTTTGCCTAAGATGTGCAAAGAATCACCAAAGCCGAGATTGCCCAGTTAAAATGGAAAGCACAGATGAAAGGACCGATAAATACAAGTGTGCAAACTGTAAAGAAAATCACTCATTAACGTCTTCAATTCGCCAAATAAGAAGAGAAAATCGACAAGTGTTAGAGGTTGATGAAAATTATGGCATGGATTTGAAGAGAGGATTACATATAAAAACTATGCTCCAGCAGTGCAATCAAACTTGAACCCAGAAAAAAGAATAATAAGTAAAACTGCAGCAGAATTGCAACAACGGACAGCAAATAAATTAGTGATTGGGACGTTAACGACCCCTGGCATGTTAAATATTCAAGACTTACCACTGAGTGAAAAGATAGACAAGTTGTGCGATTTAGTCGAAGAGCCGAATTTGGGAAAACTTAATCGCAGTGACATATCAATGGTTTGCCAAGTTAATAGTGGTTTTGAAAATAGATCAAACCCCTGAAAATGCAGCTGAAAATGTTATCTTGGAATGCATGTTCAATTATGGGAGAAAAAAGAGATTTGTTGCTACAATACTGTTATCAAAAATACATTGATGTTTTCTGAATTCAAGAAACATGGCTTAAACCTAATAATATGAGTCCATTCAAAGGTATTAGCGTTTTGAGGAATGACAGAATAAATGAAAAAAAGGAGGTGTAATGATTGGAAACAAAACCATATTCATCACAAGGAATTGGAGTTGACGCATCAACAACCTGCAGATAAAGAAGTGGAAATCATTGGAGCCCAGATTGTTTTGGAAAACAACAGGAAAGCAAATGTTATATGTGTTTATAATAAGGATGGAAATAATGAACCGCTAGGACAAAGAATAGAAGAAGCTATAAATAAAATTCCAGCTGGAGAAGATTTGATATTAGTTGGTCATATGACTGCACACAGCAGATCTTGGCGCAAAGTCAGATTTATTAACAATTCTGGTACTAGCCTAGAGAATTGTTTAATAAACAATTCAATTTGTTTAGTGACACCGAGTGGCATGCCAAAAAGGTTGAACCCTCAGACAGGAGAAACAACAACAATTGACTTGGTATTATGTAGCCCAAGGATATACACTAAATTAAACATAGTATGTGATGCTGGAAGTGAGTTGGCTTGTGATCATTATCCTATATTATACACTCTTGATGAAGAAGGTCCTCACTGGGGTGACACGAAGAAAAGATTTAAGATAAAAAATGTGATTTGGCCCCTTCTTACTGGGGCGTTTGAAGAATTTGATCTGAAGTCATTAACAGACGAAAAAGTGGAATTGTCAAGGAAAATTGAATTATTTAAAGAAACAATGATGAAAATAGTCAAAAATATAGTGCCATATAGTTAAGTGAGTGCTCACAAAGGCTCTATCTGATGGAATAAATACTGCTATTACACAAAGCATTATTTTATGAAAAAGAATAAGATATACGTATTATTTTATTATAAATATTAATATGGAAAAAAAAAACAGAGAAATTTAAAAGCTACTGAAATCATTTCTTGACTCTCATATAAAAGCATTTAGTAGTTTAATAAATAACCTAGACTTTAGAAATCCCACTACAAAAGTGTATGAATTTATGAAAAAGATGAAAAATGGACCTATTTCAAGCAGAAACAACCCTCCAATAATGTATGGTACTACTGTTCTTGTAAACGAAAAGCAGACAACATGCAAACAACAAGCAAACAAAAGCAAACAACGAAAACACATGGAGATAAAAGCTGGTCAGCTTGGAACACAGGGAAAAGATGAGCCATAGCAGACAGAACTTTCTCTGGACAAGAACTGAGGAATCTAATAAGAAACTTGCCAAATAGATCTCCGGGACCTGTTGATATATTACACAATTTGTTAGAGTACTCCCTACACCTTGGCTAAAAGTATTATTGGGAATAATAAATGATGCATGGAAGATGGGAAAATTTCCCGATTTACGGAAATAGGGAGAAGCATGATGTTACCAAAGCCTGGAAAAGATCCTTCAAGGATTGAAAACTACAGATACATTGCCCTCCTCCCTGTGATTGGAAAGTGATGGAAAAGATGATAAGAAAAAGGCTAGAAGTTGTGATGGACCAGAAAAAAAAATCCTGAAAGACATCCAATGAGGCTTTCGTAAAAACAGAGGACAGTCTTACATGCTTGAAACAGGAGGCACTATTCGCTTTGCAAAATGAATGGATACTAGCAGCTGTTTTATTAGATATTGAGGGTGCTTTTGACAACATGCTTCACCGAAAAATTATTGGAGGCCTAACAACAGCAGAAATCAAAGGTCAAATACTAATGTTATTGGAAGATTATCAGAAAGGAAGAAGAGCCAAAGTAAGAATTGGAGAAACATTATCAGAGACTACAGTGTTCTCCGAAAGAGGGATCCCTCAAGATTCAGCCTTGGGCCCTGACATATATAATGTAGGATCATTTGACATTCCTTTTAGTGAAAAAGATGAAGATGGAACTGTTTTTGCGGATGATAATAATGTCTGGGTTATGGCCCGCGACACCTACAAAATAAAGACTTTATTGGCTCAGGTCTTAGAGAAACTAAAAAAGTGGGCCAAAGAAGCTGATTTGAAATTTTCATCAGCTAAAACAAAAGCAATTGTGTTCTCTAGGAAAAGGATTAGAGCCCTCCCAAATATATATCTGAATAAAAATCTGATAGAATATGTGAATGAAGCAAAAATACTAGACGTAGTGGTGGACAATCAGCTCACCTGGAACCCCCATGGGATGTATCTTAAAACAGCATGCCTGAAGCGTATAAATGTAATAAATATAAGTTTAGCTTTTATATCCGGAGGTTTCTCAGCAGAATTCCTTATTCAATGTTATACAAAATATATTATGCCTAAAGTGGAATACTGCTCAACACTATATGGAACAGCTTGCTATTCCACAGCTGCGAGATTGGATGTAAATCGAAATTTAGCCATAAGGATAGCATTTGGAGCCAGGAGAATCATACCTGTTAGCTTTTTGTTATCAGAAAGTGGTCTATTAGACTTAGAAACAAGAAGAAAAATGAGAATAATCAAGTATATGCAGAAGACTTGAATTAAAGAAACTAACCACCCAGTTAAGTCGAAAATTATTAAACCTAGACGACAAGTAACTGCTAACACATGCAAAGCCAGAGATCAATTTAATGGAAGAAGTTTTAGAAATATGTAGAAGATATGGAGTAGAATTCAAATTATCAGAAATGCTGATGGTGAGTAAAATAGAAGTTCCTCTACCATAGGAGGAAAACAGGATTTTATCAACAAATATACCTGAAGAACTGTCGTTTCGGATGCTGATGAGTAATGAATATGAAGGATATATAACAGTATTTACTGATGGATCTAAAGTTGATGAAACTAAGCATGTTGGAAACTAAGCATGATGAAACTATAGCATTTTGGTGCCCTCAGAAAAACATATCGAGAAAATTCAAATTGCCCCCCGAATGCAGTGTATTTCAGGCAGAAGTATATGCTATTACAAAGCCCTTAGAATTTGCTGAAGAATGTGAAGAAGAAAAATTTGTAATATGTTTCGATCAAACAGCGCTATTCAAGCTATTACAAATACTAAAATCATGCCAAAACTAAGTAGAGAAGTCATAAAGTGCTACATTAAGCTACATGCAGCAACAGAGAAGAAGAAGACTTTCATTCAGTGGATCCCCGCTCACATTGGAATCATAGGAAGTGAAACATAGGGAATGAACGTATGCTAAGTCTGCAGTTGAAGTTTGAATAAGTTTGAATGAATTGGACACCCCTCAAGAATATCTGATGCTCGGGAAAGTAATTCAAGAGTTGAACAAAGAAGGCTTTCAATCAAACAGGGATTCGACTGGAAATTTGTTCATTACTAAGAAAAATCAAAGGATAATGGAAACTAAATTGTATAAAGAATTAAATAGATTTGAAGCAAAGAAAATATTCCGCCTTCGATCAAACCATGCAGGAGTAGGATATTACAAAGCAAGATTTTGGGGAGAAAGTGATTGTCCCAAATGTGGGAGCTTAGAGACCATTGAACACTTGTTGATAGAGTACCGTGATAGTGAAGAAGAAAGACGAGAAATAGTGGAATTTTTTAGACTTAAGAGAAGGCAGCCAAGCCTAAATTTATTACTGGGTGGATTAGAAAGTGAAGAAGAAAATTGTTTGATTACACGTCTTGTAATAGAGTTTTTGAAGAAAAGTGGAAGAATTATGGACATTTGAAAGCAGTTCATAAAGCAGAGACTTTATACGCGCTTGAAGAATAAGAAGTGAAGATTAGATATCCACTGGCTTCCCCTGGGCTGTACAGCGAGAGGGGAATCATCCCGTTCTTGAATCCAGAATCCTTCCTCCTCGCGACAAGAGATGACTCATTTAAATGGATTCTTAACTATCCAAAGAGATTAGCCCTCTCCAAAGATCCACAAGTTTAATTTTTTCCACGAGAATCCCCTACCTCCAAGTAGGCTATGATTGAAATTACCCTTCTACTTAAACTTTTCTTTATGAGAGCATTAGTTTATGATGTATATTTGGTCGTATGATTTTGTTCTAACTCTTTAACTCCCAATCCATTTTTTTCGATAGATGTTCTATATATATATATATATATATATATATATATATATATATATATATATATATATATATATATATATATATATATATATATATATATATATATATATATATATATATATATATATATATATATATATATATATATATATATATATATATATATATATATATATATATATATATATATATATATATATATATATATATATATATATATATGTATATATATATATATATATATATATATATATATATATATATATATTTTTTTTTTTTTTTTTTATATATATATATATATATATATATATATATATATATATATATATATATATATATATATATATATATATATATATATATTTCTTTGTGTTTGGTTTATTTTTTTTTTGTGTTGAGTAGGTTTTGTGTTTTTTAATTTTTTTTTGTCAATTTTTATATATTTATATATATATATATATATATATATATATATATATATATATATATATATATATATATATATATATATATATATATATATATATATATATATATATATATATATATATATATATATATATATATATATATATATATGTTTCCGGACAGAAAGTTAGTTTCAAATTATTTGGTCAAATTATATTTTTGGGGTTATATTATATTTTATATCAATTAAATGTTCATATTTTTTCTTACTAGTATCCTCATTTATTTATTTTATATTTATTCATTATAAATTACCTTTTAGTGGCACTACAGTTTTTTATTCACATATTGAAGGTTCCATTCTAACTTAGCGAATTCGCTTAGACATGAAATAGATAGGAATATATCATTCGCATGAATTAGTTTGGGAAATGATGTGTGAATTGGGTGAAAATGATGAGGAATCAGACAATCAGATACTTTTATAATTTAAATGTTCTATTTAAGTTTCTTCTGTTTTTCCCAACTAATACTGTTTTGTCTGCTTTCTCTAGTTCAACTGTTTTGTATTAGAGACTGGGGCACCTCCGTGCACTTTTTAATCAAAGTTACCTGCTTCGGCTTGTGCGCGCTATCGGGACTTCTTATTTGGCACCAGCATAGCTTAGCCACTTGGACAGAGCCTGGACAGAGTTAAAGCGAAAATATGCAAGCGCTGCTACGTAGTTGACGTTTTCCCTGGGTCCACAAAATGTCCGAAACTGCCCCTCTATAGGGGCAGCTTTGCACAGGTGTGGGGGTAGCTCCGGACATGCTTTCAGATACTGTATTCTTCAGATATAGGATACAAAAGTAAATAGAAAAGAAAAAAGGTTCATAGTTATCAAACTTAAATCACTCAGCGGATATGATCCAACCAAAGACCTGCAAAAACATAAGTAGCTTGGACCCGAGCAGTTCCACCGTGTCGAGTCACCTCCAGCTTCTTCACGACATCTTCAAACGACACCGATGCCTTGTCTTCAATATCAGGAAAGTGAAATCGATCAGAGTCTTTCTTTCTCCGTAGAAAAGAAACCTGAAACTCCCTGTTCATAATATCAGTCTTCAACATCTTTGCTGCATAAAGAACAAAATCTTTCTTAAGCTGAAACCTCACTAGCACAAATTCGTCAACCTTGATCTCTTCTGGAATGAATGAAACTTCACTTTCAGTTTCAGGTATTTCACAGTCTGACCCTGCATGGAGGCTTTCATCTGAAGAGTCATGGAAAGAGATTTCCGAAGGGGAGGAAGGTTCTCTTATCGTTGACAACTCTTGCTCCTTGCTCTTTGCCAGTTTTACTCTTTTCCTACCAGTCTTCTTTGCTGACTTTGCTTGTGCTCTTTTCTCCAGATCTTCTTTCTCTGGCGTATCCGTTAAAATTCTCGTTTTGCCAACTCGAGCCCTATTCACAGTTAGCTTTCTTGGTTTAGCCTTCGGGAATCGAAAAATGTCTTCTGGATTGACATCATGTTTGGGCCCTGGTGGTTGCTCTAAGGCCGAGGACTTCAGGACAGGGTCAGCAACTGCTTCCAAAGTATTCCTAGACTCTACCCTGTCAGTTACTTCTCCAGCGGTGTTTGGTCTGTCTGAGACCTTAGCGGCGATGAAGTCTGCATCAGTGAACGCTGATCTTGAGAATGGCCATATTCCTGGTTTTGAAAAGCCCGATGTGATGTTGTTCGGAGTAAACGCTAGGGGATAAGCTTGACCAACTAGGTTTGCGGTGTGAGTTATTTGAAATCTTTCGTGTGGATGGTTTGTTTGCCACTCGCCGAACTTAGCCCTCAGATACGCCTTGAACGGGCCATAGACAGATATATCTAAGGGCTGCATTTTGTGGCTGCAGTGTGGCGGAAATGTGAGAAGCACTACTCCATTCTCTTTTGCATATAGAACTGCCTCCAAATAAATATGGCTTTCATGGTTATCGAGGATGAGCAACACCGGATTCTCCTTGTCGCATCGAGTGTGCTTGACGAAGTGCTTCATAACTTCTAAGAAGTTCGGTCGAGTCATCCAACCAGACTGGAAAGCTAACCCAAGGCTACCAGGTGGTGCTCCATGGAGCATGTGTTCTCTGAAGTGCACGCGTGGGAACACAAACGCTGGGGGGACGGTGTTCCTGATGGCATTAACGATGCAACACACTGTAACTAACTCCCCCCGCTCAGCAGCAACGGCCTTGCCCACTTGCTTTATACCAGATTTCGGTATGACTTTAGGGCTATTCATGACAGTTGTTACTCCGGTTTCGTCTAGGTTGTACACTCGTTCAGGTGTGAAGCGGTGCCGATTGTATAAAGCTTCAAGATTATTCATGAACGAGTTTACATTGAAGGGATTGAATCCTGAAGCCCTGGCCAGGCTGGTGTTCTCAGGTTTCCGAAGACTCAGCTCTGGATGACGCTTCATAAATCCATATGACCAGTCATATGTGGCGGCACACTTTTCATCCCAGTTCTTGGGATAAGAGACCCTCAGCTTCACTGCATATTGATATGCCAGCTTCTGAGTTTGTGCTAAAGTCAAACCAAAGTGAAGTTTGCAGGAACGAAGAAGGTAAGTCTTAAGTTTTTCCTCTTGATCGTCAGTGAAAACCTGACGGGTGGAATACTTTCCTCGTTTCAAATTGGCTGATCTGGCTATTCCTTCATCCACACTAGTCTCGTTGGCTGATTTATATTCATTCTTTGTTTTCTGCTTTATATCCGCAACAGACCCCGACGCAGGTCTACCACAATCAACCCAAATTCGCAACCAAAGTTTTGCCTTATTTTTATAATTCTTTAATTCAGGATCGGCAGCCCATATAGATTTTCGCGTTTTAATACGAATACGCTCTTCGGGAACCGCAATTTTTTCAGCTTCTTTCATACATCTTATTATATCATCAATCCTTCCTTTCCTTTTAAAAATGAAAGAAAAAAAGACCAATGGCTGCTCAAATCATCGGGGCACCTCCGGACAGTGTCCAAACCTGCCCCAAAAAAATTGTCCGGAGGTGCCCCTAAGGAGCCTTTCAGAAGAAAAGAGTCATAACCAAAGAACACCTAGAGTTACGTCAATCTTATGTAGAGGAAGCATATTTGGGTTCGTTTTGCCTGTTCCTAGAACATTACATTAAATGTATCTATAAAACTTACCTCTCTATTTCACTTTTATCATCACGCGAAACAATTGGCAGCTGTATCTTTAAAGTCTTATTACCGACTGACTCACTGCTATGCTATTTGATGGAAGTGCCATCTTGCCTCCAAGATGAACAGTAAAATGGCACATCTTTGCGATTTTTTTCCAATTTTTCCGCTAGATAACAAAGCCAACAGGTTCGATGTCTGGAGGTGCCCCGTGTGCGGAGGTACCCCAGTCTCCCCTATATATTTTCCACATAAAACATTCAGGTCTATTAAATGCTCTGTGTAGACTGCAAGTGCTTAGTAAAATTTTAAGATTATCAAACAATTAACAATTAACTAAAAAAATAAATAAAAGAATCTAAGAGCAAGTTAATAAAAAATTATATTTAAATCCCACTAATACGATAAACTAAGCTACGTTGAGGTCTGAAAGTGCCAAAGACAGTGAAAGTTATCACTTTGTTTAGATTGGTTAAGTGGAAACTTACACAACACAGTTTTGGTCGTAGCAGACGCCAAATTCAAATAAATTTGAAAATTGAGTGAAAAATCAGCAAAAAATTAGCTGAAACATTGGGACAAAAGGGCTTGAAAAGGTGCAGCTTTCCTTTGAATGTGTATTTATCTTTGAGAATCAACAGATTGTTAATACCTTAATTTTATGGACGAAAAATGTTGTCCATATTTACTTATTAGTTTTTACTGTTTGTAAAAACTTATTACTTATTAACGTTTTACTTTGTAAAAACGTTTTACTTATTAGTTTTTAACGTGGCAGCTTTGTCGAAAATTCAATATTGCTTTAAAAATTTTGAAACAACTACAAGAAAAATATTAGATGAATACAACTAAAATGGAGCCACAGCGAAATGTTTTCTTTTGATAATCTTGGTACTTTGAAATAAAATGTTAGCAACAGTTTAGCAAATTTTTTATTTATAGAATAGCCAAATCGCCAAAAAGTTTTCTTGGACGCTAGAATTTGAAAATAGAACTCTACAACTCAAAAACAGCTCCGTGCTAGTTCTATTTTCAAAATTTATTGTGTCAAAATTTAAACTTAGCCTACTTGAAATTACAGCCGCCCTATTTTAAAAGACTTGAATTAGTAAGTAAGTAAGTAAGTAAATTTATTGCCCGAAAACTCACATGGAATTAAAACGGAGTATAACAAAGGAAAAAGAAAAGAAAAGTCACACTAGGGAACATTACCAAACATATTTACAAATTATGTACATTAGCAAAACTACTGGCACAAGATGGCTAGGTACGGGTTCGCTATTCCCTTAGCGTTTTTCAGAAAATTCTTGGCAACACGGTTAACACAGACTGTTGGATCAGATACACCATAATTACGCATGATATAGGAGTTACTCGTCCCTGGTGGAATTCTCAGAAGGAACTTTGCGAATCGAAAAACAGAACTCTTACTTGGCACACTGAGCGGACGCCAGGTATTTCCAAAAAGGTACTATATACAGTACACGGGGAAGGGCAATGGCATTATATAGTGACGCAAGATATTTACGGCAGAACCAATGTCTGTTACCAATAATTGACCCGTACGCAATTCACATTTTCACTTCTACGTGGCGTACAAGAAGCGTCCGATGGAGCAAATTTGTGAGCAAGGGGTTTTGTGCCAAGGAATATCTTGGAACAGTTATGCAAGGCCCCTGAGTATTACCATATATTGACCATTCTAACATATTTTTTTTCTCTAAGTAAAAGTAGCTACAGTATTTGTACAGGTTACAGTTTTTTCTCTATGCCAATAAATATTTTTTGAAGCACTTTGGCCTATATATCTGCTGGAAATTCCTACAGGTAGGCAGAGCCAGCTATAGGTCTGCGACTGTGTTGCCACTTATACCGCATTTTGCGTATAATACCGCAATCTGGAGAGAAATGCCGCACTTTTTACTGATTATACCACATACCGCAACTATACCGCGAAATGACTTTGATCAGCGCATTTATGCCGCAAAATGAATTTTATCACTGAATTTATCCTAAGTAATGTCACCGCACGGCAACAGGGGCAAATGTTTCCTCTCTACTTCTAATGACATATGGCTGGATAGGTTACTGCGGAACTCGCTAAAATTCAAACTAGTAATTAATGTGCTTCCAAGAGCAAATATTTTACATATCAGTCAGGTGCCAGAATGAAAGTAGTTTTCAACCATTAGTATGGTAAAGATGTACAGACACTGCAAAGCAGAGCCAATACTATTGTAGAATTTAGTAAATAAGTAGGCCCGGGCTATCCTATCTTGCTTCTTTTGGGCATTACCTTTCCACTTTTACAGCCCAAAAGACTGAGCAGTATACAGTAAAAGAAGTTAAAGCTTATAAACAAAGAAATAAAGTTTTGAGCAATTACGTCTTGGGCACTTATGTTGACAAGAATGTCATTACCTTCTTTGCTTTGGGGCGAGGAATAAAAATATGCTGACAAATTAAAAACCGAATCATGCTGAGGATTTTTTAAAGCAAGTAGATAATATGCTCTCTCAAAAAGTTAAAAATTGTAGAAAGGCATCACTACAAATTATATTATTCATTAAATTAATTTTTTTGAAAATATATTTTAAGGAAGTAAGTTGTGTAAAAACTGCTTCTGTATCGCAAAACATCTAAAATTGAAAAGGGGAGAAAATGAGCATCTGGTTCGAGAATGTCGTTTGGCATATTTGCTGAGCCAGTAAAAACTTTTCAATCTAGCATTCTCGTCTTTTGGAGTGCGTCAAACTGTCTACTTTCTTAAAAAAAGGTGGCGGAAGACTGGAAGCGTAGACTCGCACATTTGTCTCTTTTTTCGTTTTCAAGGCCGGTATATCAGAGGATCCAAAAATAGAAAAATGGCACAAAAACGACAGTATATACGGTATTTTTGAAGAAAGCGCCGAAAATGAAACGAATATTGAAAAATAAACTTTTAATCTAGTTTAAAACAGAAAAGAATAGATTATCTTGCTTCCAATTTTCCAGAGAACGTGTGGTCTGGACAAGCTATTAGTGATGAATTACGGGCGAGAGTGCCTGAAAGTGGGAAAAAGATATGAATTTATCATTGGGCCCCTTTTTTATATGGGGTGGATATCTGGGGGATGTCTCTTTTCATTTTATTCTACCTTTCTTGTTCAAAGTTTATAGCAAATCCATCACTTAAAAAAATAATAAAGAATAGTATCCATTTGCTAGAAAAGTAGCTAGGAATTAATTACTTTTAAAAGGTAAGTTTTTTGTTGAAACTAGTGACAACGTATTTGCATTACGGGTATCAAAATATATCATAAATTGTACCATGTTTCGGTAGAAAGGATACCGCAAAAACACCGCTATTATCATCGACCGACACCGCTTTTTGGTATCGGTCAGGTGGCAACACTGTTCAGCGAGTTTGTCTTGCTGACTTCACAAACAGGGGACCAAATTGGTTACTTTCAAAATAATTATGATTTTTTTTAATTTCCTCTTTTTTTACTTATAGGATGTCCATATGACGAGCAACCGTGGTGTGAGTTTACACCAGCTGTGAAAGTTGAGCAATTTTACATTGGATACATGTTTACCTCAATAGGGTATCCTTTCGGAATTGCAATGGTGAACAGTCTATATGCAAAGCTTCTCGGTCCTATTTCTCAGGTAATAATGACTTACGCTAAGCCACTTCCACCAGTTTCTAGTAAATTATCTACAACATTATAGGTAAAAAATAAACAGGTAATTAATGGCCTATAAATATTCGAAGAAGAGGGGCCAAAATTCAAAAACACAAAAATGAGGCGTAGCATTTTCAAAATGTACGGACAAAAAATCGGGAAAGGAATCTGGGGAGTCAAGAGGGAGTCAGGGACTCTTCTGCGTGCGTTTCCACTGATAGAGGGGGAAAGCTTTAAAGGCCTTTGTTAAAAAGAAAAAAAGGGAAGAAACAAGTACCGCCAAACAGTTTGCGGTAACGAACTGTAAGTAAGGAGTGATCCGGCTCAATAGTAACCGAAACTCTAAAAAACGGAATTTTGATACCAGTAGATACATCAAAAGAATCAGATTTTTCAGCTAATTTCAAATATATAAGTTTTATCAATTTTAGCTTTACCCATCAAAATTTACGTGTCTGAGAAAATTTCCCTTATTTTCGAAAAAGGAAGAAACACGGCCTAAAAGCCATACAAATTTAATGAAAATCCCACCTTCAGATTCAGCGTATATAGCTGAATCTATAGCTGAACCCTACTATAAAAGTTTCAAGCTCCTATCCGCAAAAATGTGGAATTTTGTATTTTTGCCAGAAGAAAAATCACGGCTGCGTGTTTATTTGTTTTTTTGTTCCCAGGGTGATCGTATCGGACCAGTGCTCCTAGAATATCGCAGGAAGGCTCACTCGAACTGAAATTAAAAGTTCTAGTGCTCTTTTTAAGATAAAAAAGTGGAGGGCAACAAGGCCCCCTCCCACGCTCATTTTTTCCCAATTTTTTCAAAGTCACCCGATCAAAATTTCGAGACAGCCATTTTGTTCAGCATGGTCGGAAAATACAATAACTATGCCTTTGAGGATGACTTAATCCCTCACAGTCCCCGGGGGAAGGTCTGGAAGTTTTGAACTTTGCCCAATGTTTACATATAGGCCTAAGTATTGGTTATTGGGAAGTATACAGAAGTTTTGAGGGGGGACTTTTTCTGGTATTTGGGGTGTGGGTCGAGGTTTACGTGGAAGGATCTCTCCATGGATAAATTTTTCGTGGGGGAAGGGACATTGCTATGAAGGGGGCGCCGGATTTCCCAGCATTACTTAAAAAAACGATCAGAAATTAAATAAAAAAAACAATTTTTTCAACTGAAAGTAAGGAGCAACATCAAAACTTAAAACGAACAGAAATTATTACGTATATGAATGGGTTCGCCTCCTAGTCATTACCTCACTTTTACGCTATTTTGGCTAACCGTAACTTAAAACGAACAGAAAATATTCCGTATATGAAAGGGGCGGTCCCCTCCTCAACGCCTCGCTCTTTACGTTAAAGGTTTTCATTGTTTTAAAAAATAGAGTTGTGAGAAAGAGTCCAATTTTAGCGTAAAAAGCGAGGCGTTGAGGAGGGAACATCCCCTTTCATATTCGGAATAATTTCTGACCGTTTTAAGTTTTAATGTCGCTCCTTACTTTCAGTTAAAAAAAAACTTGTTTTTTTATTTAACTACTAAAAAAAGGAAAGCAAAAATGGATAAAATAAAAAGAAACTCAGACAAACAAATACCATACAATAAAAAATAATTTTACATTTGCAAAAATGCTATTATTATTACATTTTCCGAGAGAAAAATACAAAAAAATATATCTAATAATTAGTAAGGAAGTAATTGCTGTCCCTGTAATCCAAACCAGTATTGCGGATATATTTTGAGACACCAGTCATCTTTATAAGTATTATGTGTTTTGTTTTCTTCGCTAATTTACCCTCATCTGTTGTACGGCTGTTTCGTGGGGTGAATTACCTTTTTTTTTATTAACAATTCTTACCATGACTTCAAACATTATGCATAAGAGAAATTTGTGCTTTAGTTATTTGAGTACACGTGAGATCAATGCGTAAGAAAGTCGTAAATTTACCCTTTCCAGAACTGGCTTTTTTTTTTGTTAATCACAGTTTGATTTCTGTTATGATATGGAGCCCAATGGCTTTAAGGTTAGGTTAGGAGCCCAAGAGCCCAATGGCTCTACCTTGAGCCCAATGGCTTTAAGGTAGCGCTATTATTCATTATAAACACTAGGAACGTTATTGTTTTGACGATTTCAAAGGCATTTGGGACCAAAAATCTGCATTGCCTGTGGAGTTAGTGCTTCCGGGAGCAACTGCCACTGCAGGTTCCTATTTTGAAAGTTTGCTACATCTATGGAGAGTTATTCAAAAGATTCAAAGCCATTATCTTAAAGAGACATTGTTAAATGGCTCTTTAAGTGGTTCTGTAGTCATTGTTAAATGGCTCTGTAGGCTTTGAGTTATAGTCTTCTGAGACTGTAAGCCATTCAAAGAGTTATTCAAAAGAGTTGTTTAAAGCATGTGAGTTCTGTAATTGTTCTGATCCATGACAATGTCCGTTTTCACAGCGCTCGTGTATCCCAATGGCTTCTTGAGCAATTTAAATAGTAGCGATTTTTCGAAAACTCTCTATAAACTCCCGACTTAGTGCCAAGGGAGCTCCATATTTTCCTTGAATTGAAGAAGCGGCTTTGAAAACTATAAATCCAAACTGAACGAAATTGAAAGCTTGAGCCAGACTTGAGACCATACAGAAGTAAACTGAACTACTATATCTCCAAACGACAGTTTATAGAATTATCCAGTAAGTTTACGGCAGATCATTTCTGGTCTTCATTCTCGGTACGAACAAAAAGCTCCTCCCACTTCTTTCTGCATTAGCGGGTTAGTCTGTTTCCGTCAATCAATGAGAAATGGTTACAAAGTGCATTATTCGTAATAGTGGGTGTCCACTTGTTTCGTGTCCAAAAGAAATCTGACTTGTCTACCCGTGAAAAGATCTAATGCCGCTTATGTTTCTATCTGCAAAAACGTTCTCTGGAGCACTTGCACCTTGGTCCGGGTTTTTATAATGGGTGAGATAGGGTATGATCATACTGCTAATTCTATAAACTGTGCTCCAAACTGACGAGAAGATCAAAGGAACAGTCAAAAGTCAGTTCAGATCATTGGCACTGGCGTTTTATGACGAGGATTTTACAAAGTTGGCTTATACATTTGACAAATGCGTCAATCGTAAAGATGACTACGTATAAAAATAAGCTCGATTGTATATTAATTGTGAAGGCCCAGGCCTACACAAGATAAAGGAAGATGATAAATTACTTCCTCCTCTCAAAACGTAAATAAGACATACGCACTCCTTCTTGTATTTGTTTGAGGGCTCATGGAGAGTTAAACAATTTAGAATTGACGCTCTTTTGAGCATATGGGATTCCCCGACCATTACCAACCCTCCTTCATTAGACCTAATTATTCATTACTGAATACAATCTCATGAAAAATTATGTGAATCAACTTAGGTAAATCAAGTGAAGATAAATGTTGACTAAGTTAAATATTAACCATTTAACTTGTGTCGACTACGTGAATTTACAGGAACGAATGTGCCATCATGTGGCATTATTTTCTCTGCAATTGGGAAGCTCAATATACAGTTATTACATTCTTTCAAATTGATTGGCTGTATTAGAACTTTCAGTCTATACTAACTTGGTCCTCTTTAAGGCAAAATCATAGTTTGGTACCACAAAATGGTAGAAAAGCCATTTTCCCTTGGCCAAATCTTTTTAGTCATACAGTTCCTGGTAACGAACTGTAAGTAAGGAGCGATCCGGCTCAATGGTAACCAAAACTCTAAAAACTGAATTTTGATACAGTACATACATCAAAAAAAATCAAATTTTCATGCTAATTTCTAATATCTAAGTTTTATCAAGTTAAGCCTTACCCATCAAAAGTTACGAGAACATTAGTAGTGAGCCGTTATAAGATTTGAACCTTACAAGCCTGAGGCATGGATATATGTGTAGTTTCAACTGTACATGCCTTACCATGGGCAGGTATCTAGTACTACAGACGGTACATGCCTTACCAGACAGGTTTCTGAGGCAACACCCATTTTCTGGAACAATCAGAGAGCAACGAATGCGGACGGTACTCCATATACGGTTACTTGATTATCATAGCTATAGCAATCAGATTCAGTACATGCCACACGGGTTTCTGAGGTAAACAGCCTAGCTGGTTAACAGTCAAGCTTTCGACTATTAGCATTCAACGGAAGGTTTAATGATTGCATACGGTATTAGATACCAAAAAGTTGTATCATTTACATAAAACTAACTCAGTTTGCGAAAAAAGGTATTCCATTGGCATAACTCTGCTCTGAATGATCTTAATTGGTGATTGAATAATAGGGGTGAAACAGAGCTCACTAATATTTTTAATTGAATTGTATGAAAGTGGTAAAAAAAAGGGTTAGTGTGCTTACCAGTTAAGGTAAGCCCGAAGGGAGGGGCTAACTCTTACGCAATTTAATATAAATTTGGAACAAAATCGTTGGTTTCAATCTACGGAAACGACTACTGTTGACAAGGTAATCATGGGACTTAACTTGGCTTCACTTCTTGACTGTGTTCTGTATAGTAAACAACTACCGTATGAACAGCGTTGCCTTTCTGATATAGGGTTTAAGATGGATATGCTAAAAGTTGAAACTCATAGAGTTACAGATGCCAAGATGATCATTTGGTTTGGCCTAGGTTTACTCTTCGACTTTGTTCTGTATAATGCGCAAGAACTATTTGAGCAATGCTGTCAATATAAAATATGCCTTAGCATTGGGGCTTACTAGAAAGTGGAAACTAATAAAAATGTAGATGCCAAGAAAAGAATTTTAATAGAAAAATTCAGAACAATCCTTAGAAATCCTCAAGGACCATCAAGGACCACATCCACCAACGACCCTAACCACCAAGGACCTAAACCTCCAAGGGACCCCCAACCTCAAAGGGGCCCCCTCCCTCAAACTTTTTGGGCCCCCTCCCCCCATTTTTTGATACTTTTTTTAATTTTTTATTAGACTTCTTGTTTTTAACATTTTTTCAACTTTTTTTTAGATGTCTTAGAATGACATAAAACATACTTAAAACAGAAAAAATGCAAATTTAATATTGCCCGAATTCAAAATGAGAATGGTATAGATATTTTAGTCGTGACTTTTACTATTAGAAAAATAACGTTTGTAGGATCACTTTTTTCTTTTTTTGACTGATTTTTTGGACTTATGAATTATTCAAATTTTTTTACGTATCTTATAATGACATGAAATATGCGTGCGGCTCTACCAATCGTACTCTATGCTTGCTCATAGACACGACGTGACTTTCCCACGGGTACTCTATGGCGGGCTATCGACACTACCTAGTTTATTGCATGTATTAAATCAAAGTTTATTGCAGTAAGTTTTACGCAGTGGAAGTATAAAGACATAAACTCATATCTTTAAAAAGTGAAGATGAAGCATTTTAAGAAAGTGTGTCCACATAATAGTGTTATTGTAGCATTGAATGCTAACAAGGAGAAGTATTTGAACTATGAAACAAGTACAAGTGGCAGCACTATCGGAAATGTATGCATGCATTGTCATGACAGTGAGGAATTACACTTTCTTTGGAGTACCAAAAAAATTCAACTCTTATGATTGTGGGTATGCGAGATTGAGATCTCCGGAGATTATTACACTCAAAAAGAATGCCAGCATAAAAATAATAGTTGATGAAGAGGGTCATCTTCTTGCTAGTGCTTGTGGTAACATGTTATCCAGTGTTAAACCCTTTCATCAGCTTTCGGGTATTAGTATTCAACGGAATGTCAAAAGAAGATAGGCGTACTCTTCTACTAATGAAAAGGGCATTGGTAGAAAATATCACTAAGAAATATAAAGATAAATCGATGAAGAACAAAGTGCTAGCAAACGTTATTACCATTGATAAAACAGTCATTGATCCAAATAATAGCAAAGATGTAATGTATATTGAACTTGTGGATAACCCTCCAGTAAAATTGTGCTCACATGATAGTGTTATTGTAGCATTGAACGTGACAATGAGAAGTGTTTGAATTATGAAACAAGGATAACTGGTAGCATTATCGGAAACATATGCGTAAGTTGTCATGACAATGAGTATTTGGATTTCTTTGGAGTACCCAAGAATTTCCATTATACAAATTCTGGATATGCGAAAGTATCATTTCCAGAGATGATTGCACTCAAAGAAAATGCCAACATAAAAATAATTGATGAAGAGGGGTATCTTCTTGCTAATGTTTATGGTAAAACGCTACCTATCGATACATCCTATCGTCATCTTTTAGGTATTAGCATTCGAACGAAATCAAAGGGGAAAAGAAAGGCCTACTCTTTTACTAATATCATAAACGATATCTTGTCTATGTGCCGGAACTGTTACCTGTGTAAAAATAATGTTGTAATAGACAGTGAAATTGCCGGAAAAATAGAAAGGGCATTGGTAGAAAGTATCACTAAGGAATATAAAGATGAATCGATGAGAAACAAAGTGCAACCAAACTTTACTACCATCATTGATCAAACAGTCAATGAACCAAATAATAGCAAAGATGAAACACATATTGAATCTGTTGGTGACACACCAGTAAAAATTGTGTATGACTCAAAATGGGATAATGATTGCTCTACTGCTTACGATCTAAGAAAAGAGAGTAGCTACAATATCAAGAGAGAACATGGTGAACTATTTTATAGAACAGATTCAAAATGTCCAAAGGTCTTCATTGATGTTAATAATGTATAATAATATTTTTTGTGTATTAAAATTCTACATGACCTTATTTCATTATAAATATGTTATGCATTACATTGTTATCTGTTCATTATTTTTAGAGTATGGTAGCATATCAAACGTTTAGAATGGCGATTAAAACATCGCAGATGAAAGAAAAGAAATTTGCGTACATTATATGTCGAACAAATAGGTTAACATGGCGAAAATCTAAGTATCAGAATGAATCAATTCTTTATCAACACCTTTTGTCGGATAGGTTAGGATGAAATTGATAGAATCTAAGTATCAAAGCGAACAGATTACTTTATCAACATCCTTTGCCGGATCTGTTGGTTAACATTATCAAAACCTAAGTTACAGAGTGATAATATTCTGTATCAACATCTATTGTCAGATACATGGGATAACATTGGCAAAATCTAAGTATCAGAGTGAATAATTGTTTTCTATCAACATCTTTGTCAAATACATCGGAATAAAATATGACTAAATCTAAGTATCAGATTAAATAAATTCTTTATCAACATCCTTTTTCGGATATGTTGGATAACATTGTCAAAACTATGTATTAGAGTGAATAAATTCTTTATCAACGTCCTTCATCTGATACATAGATAAAATACACAAAATCTAAGTTTCAGAGTGAATAAATTCTTTATCATCTTCTTTTATCACATATACTTGGTAAAATTGAGACAATTTAAGTATCACAGTGAATAAATTCTGTATCAATGTCTTTTGAAGGACACGTTTGATAACACTAACCAAATATAACTATCAGAGTGAATAAATTCTTTATCAACTTATTTCGTTGGATACACCAAATAACATTCACGAAATTTAAGTATCAGAGTGAATAAATTCTTTATCAACTTCTTTCGTCGGATACATCAGATAAAATTCACGAAGTCTAAGTATCAGAGTGAATAAATTCTTTATTATCGTACTTTGTCAGATATGTCTCATGAAATTGAGAAAATCTAAGCATCAGAGTGAATAAATTCTTTATCAATGTCTTTTGACAGATACTTTTGATAACACGGATACAATTTAAGAATCAGAGTGAACAAATTCTTTATCGATATCATTTGTCGGATACATCGGATAACATTGACAAATCTATGTATTTGATAGAATAAATTCTTTATCAACATTTTTTGTCGGATACATCAGATAACGTTCACGGAATCTAAGTATCAGAGTGAATAAATTCTTTATCAACTTATTTCGTCGGATACATCAGATAACATTCACGAAATCTTAGTATCAGAGTGAACAAATTCTTTATTAACATTCTTTATCGATATCATTTGTCGAATACGTCGGATAACATTGACAAATCTATGTATTAGAATGTTTAATTTCTTTATCAACATCTTTTGTCGGATAGATCGGGATAAAATTGATAAAATCCAAGTATCAGAGTGAATAGATTCTTTATCAAGATCCTTTGCCGGAAATGTAAGTTAAACTTATCAAGACCTACTGTCAGAGTGATTAAATTGTGTATCAACATCTATTGTCAGATATATGGGATAACATTGACAAAATATAAGTATCAGCGTGAATAAATTTTTTATATCAGCCTCTTTGTCGGATAAATCAGATAAAATTGACAAAATTTAAGTATCAGATTTAATAAATTCTTTATCAACATCTTTCAGGGGTAACTCGGGATGAAATTGATAAAATCTAAGTATCAGAGCGAATAGATTCTTTATCAACATCCTTTGCCGGTAATGTCACTTAAAATTATCAAAACCTAAGTATCAGAGTGAATAAATTCTTTATCAACATCTTTTGTCAGATACATTGGATAAAATTGATAAAATCTAAGTATCAGATTGAATAAACTCTCTATCAACATCCTTTCTCGGATACATTGGATAACATTAACAAAATCTAAGTATTAGAGTGAATAATTTTTATCATCATCTTATTTGTCAAATACGTCGGATAAAATTAATAAAATATAAGCATCAGATTGAATAAATTCTTTTTCGACATCCTTGGTTGGATACGTTGGATAAAATTGACTAAATCTAAGTATCAGAGTGATTAAATTCTTTATCAGCATCTATTGACGGACACATAGGATAACATTGAGAAAATCTATGTATTAAAATGAATAAATGCTGTATCAACATCTTTTGTAAGATATGTCGGATAAAATTGACATACTCTAAGTGTCACAGCAAATAAATTCCTCATCATCACTGTAAGCCGGATACATCGGTTATCGGGATAAAATTGACAAAATCTAAGCATCGGATTGAATAAATTCTTTATCAGCGTCTTATGTCGGATATGTTGGATAACATTGTCAAAATCAAAGTGTCAGAGTGAATAAATTCTTTATCAACTTCTTTTGTTGGATACCTCGGATAACATTAAAAAAATCTAAGTATCAGAGCGAATAAATCCATTATCATCATTATTTGCCAGGTACGATAAAATTGAAAAAAATCCAACGTTAGGATGGAATAAGTTCTTTATTAATATCTTTTGAACCCCACGTTTAATAAAATTGACAAAATCTAATCATCAGATGAAACAAGTTATTTAACACAATTTTTTTATCGACATCATTTGTCGCATACGTTGGATAACACTGACAAAATATATGTATTAGATTGAATAAATTCCTTATCAACATCATTTGTCAGATACATCAGATAAAATTGACAAAATCTAAGTATCAGAGTGAAGAAATTCTTGATCAACATCCTATACTGCATATGTAGGATAACATTATAAAAATCTAAGTATCAGAGTGATTAAATTCAATATCAACATCCTCTGTCGGATACATAGGATAACATTGACAAACTCTAAGTGTCGGAGTGAAGAAATTCATTATCAACATCCTTTTCTGAATACGTCGGATAACATTATCAAAATCTAAATATCAGAGTGATTAAATTCTATATCAACATCGTTTTCTCGGATACATAGGATAAAATTGACAAAATCTAAGTGTCAGAGGGAATAAATTTTATTTTTATCAATATCTTTTGTCAGATACATCGGATAAAATTGACAAAATCTAAGTATCAGAGTGAATTGATTCATTGTCAACGTCTTTATCGGATGCATCAGATAACATTCATAACATCTAAGTTTTATTAATTTTGACTTGTGTTTGATTTTTGCATCGTTGCGTTGAATTTAGGTTAGACTGGTTATAGATGGTGGCACACCCGCTCACACAAACAGTCATGGTGAGAGAGATATGCAAAAAGTAAGGTTGATTTAGGTTCACTTAGAGTGGCGCACCACTCTATAGAGTGACTCTAAGTGACATAGTCACTTAGAATGACTATGTTTTAATAGACTTTATAAACGTTTGATATGCTAGCATACTCTAAAAAATGAACTCATAACAATGTAATGCATAATATATTTTTAATGAAATAATGTCATGTAAAATATTAATACAAAAAATATGTTATTATACATCATTAATATCATAATACAGATTACTAGTAAAGTTTGCCGGCACTTTGTTTCGATTCATCTTTATATTCCTTAGTGATATTTTCTACCAATGCTCTTTTTATTTTTCCGGCAATATCACTGTCTGTTACAACATTATTTTGACACAGATAACAGTTCCAGCACATAGACAATATATGGTTTATGATATTAGTAGAAGAGTAGGCCTTTCTTTTCCCCTTCGCTTCTATTTGAATGCTAATACTTGAGAGGTGACCATGAATCTATCAATAGGTAACTTGTTACCATAACCATTAGCAACAAGATGGCTCTCACCATCAACTATTGTTTTTATGTTGGCATTCTCTTTGAGTGCAATCATCTCTGGAAATGATACTTTCGCATATCCAGAATTTGTATAATGGAAAATCTTGGGTACTCTAAAGAAATCTAAATACTCACTGTCATGACAAAGCACGCGTACGTTTCCGATAGTGCTACCACTTGTACTTGTTTCATAGTTCAAATACTTCTCCTTGTCAGCATTCAATGCTACAATAACACTATCGTGTAAACACATTTTTACTGGGGGTTATCCACAAGTTCAATATGCATTTCATCTTTGCTATTATTTGGTTCATTGACTGTTTTATCAATGGTAATAACGTTTGCTAGCACTTTGTTCTTCATCGATTTATCGTTATATTCCTTTGTTATATTTTTTAACAGTTCCGGCACGTAGACAAGATATGGTTTATGATATTAGTAGAAGAGTACGCCTGTCTTCTTTTGACTTTCCGTTGAATGCTAATCCCCGAAAGCTGACGATAGGGTTTAACACTGGGTAACATGTTACCACAAGCACTAGCAAGAAGATGCCCTTCTTCATCAACTATTATTTTTATATTGGCATTCTCTTTGAATGCAATCATCTCCGGAGATCACAATCTCGCATATCCACCATCATAAGAGTTGAATTTTTTTGGTACTCCAAAGAAATTTAATTCCTCACTGTCATGAGAATGCATGCATACGTTTCCGATAGTGCTACCACTTGTACTTGTTTCATAGTTCAAATACTTCTCTTTGTCAGCATTCAATGCTACATTAACACTATCATGTGAACGTACTTTCTTAAAATGCTTTATCTTCACTTTTTCAAAGATATGAGCTATGTGTTTATCCTTCCACTGCGTAAAAATTACTGATTTAATACATGCAATAAAGTAGGTAGTGTTGATAAACTGCCATAGAGTACCAGTGAGAAAGCCAAGTCGTGTCTATGAGCAAGCATAGAGAACGATTGGTAGAGCCGCATGCATATTTCATGTCATTTTAAGATACGTAAAAAAAGTTGAATAATTTCTAAGTCCAAAAAACCAGTAAAAAAATTGCTACTGCACACATTATTTTTCTAATAGTAAAAGTCACGACTAAAATATCTATATTATTCTCATTTAGTGTCGATAAACTGCCATAAGAGTATCAGTGAGAAAGCCAAGTCGTGTCTCTGAGCAAGCATAGAGTACGATTGTTAGAGCTGCATGCATATTTTATGTTATTTTAAGATACGTAAAAAAAGTTGAATAATTTCTAAGTCCAAAAAAATCAGTAAAAAAAATTGCTACTGCACACATTATTTTTCTAATAGTAAAAGTCACGACTAAAATATCTATATTATTCTCATTTTGAATTCGGAAAATATTAAATTTGGATTTTTTATGTTTTAAGTATTTTTTATGTCATTCTAAGGCATGAAAAAAAAATTTGGAAAAAATGTTAAAAAAACTAAAAAAATAAAAAAATATTCAAAAAAAGTATAAAAAATGGGGGGGAGGTGGCCCAAAAAGTTGGAGGGAGGGGACCCCTTGGAGGTTGGGGGTAGTGGGCCCTTGGAGGTTTTGGTCCTTGGTGGTTAGGGTCGTTAGTGGTGGTGGTCCTCGATGGTTCAAACCTATAATCATAACATTAGTTGATTTCTATGGATTTTTAAGGATTGTTCTGAATTTATCTATTAAAATTCTTTTCTTGGCATCTACATCTTTATTAGTTTCAACTTTTTAGTATACTAAAATAGTAAATAGTATACTAGTTTCAACTTTAGTAACACTTCTCAAATGGTACTTGTGTATTATACAGAACACAGTCGAGGAGTAAAGCTAGGTCAAGGCATAAGGTCATCTTGGTACCTATGACTCTATTAGTTTCAACTTTTTAGCATATACCAATGCTAAACCATATTTTAATTTGGCAACACTGTTCAAACGGTAGTTATGTATTATACAGAACACAGCCAAGTTAAGTCTCATGATCATCTTGTCAACAGTATTTGTTTCCGTAGATTGGAACCAATGATGTTATTCCGAATTTATATCAAATTGCGTAAGAGTTAGCCCCCCCTTCGGGCTTACCTTAACTCGTAAGTACTTTAACCCTTTTTTACCACTTTCATAAAATCCAATTAAAAATATCAGTGAGCTCTGTTTCATCCCTATTATTATATCACCTATTAAGCTCATTCATAGTAGAGTTATTCGAATGGAGTACCTTTTTCACAAATTGAGTTAGTTTTACGCAAATAATAAAATTTTTTGATATCCAATACCGTATGCACTCATTAAACATTCCGTTGAATGCTACTAGCCGAAAGCTTGGCTGTTAACCAGCTAGGCTGTTAACCTCAAAAACCCGTCTGGCATGTATTGAATCCGATTGCTGTAGCTATGATAATCAAGTTACGTATATGGATTACCGTCCGTATTCGTTCTCTCTGATTGGTTCAGAAAATGGGGGTTGCCTCAGAAACCTGTCTGGTAAGGCATGTAGCGGCTTTAGCACTAGATACCTGCCCATGGTAAGGCATGTACCGTTGAAACTGCACACATATACATGCCTAAGGCTTGTAGAGTTCAAATCTTATAATGGCTCACTACTAACATTTGCCTTATTTTCAAAAAAAGGGGAAAACATCCCCTAAAAGTGATAGAATCTTAGTGAAAATCAAACCCTCATATTCAGCGTATCAGAAAACCCTACTATAGAGGTGTCATCCTCCTATCTTCGAAAATGTGGAATTGTGTATTTTTTGCCAGAAGAAGGATCACGGATGCGTGTTTATTAGAACTCTGCTGTATTAGAACTTTCAGTCTGTACTACCTTGGTCCTCTTTAAGGCACACTCTTAGTTTGGTACCACAAAATGGTGGAAAAGCCACTTTCCCTTGGCCAAATTTTTTTAGTCACTAGAAAAGAGCAGTTTACCTTTTAATTATCGTCTAAATGAGCCCTCTTTCGATATTCCAGGACCATTGGTTTGATATGATTACTTCTGAAAAAAACACATATAAACATATTCCCGTTATCTTTTTCTTGGATAAAAAAATTATCAAAATTCTGTTGTTTTATAGATAGAAGCTTGAAGCCTTTGCAGTTGGATTTTCTAATTTTCTGAATCTAGTGGTGGGATTTTGATTAAGATTCCTTTGCTTTTTGGGGTTTTTAACCCTTTTTAAATAATCAAGCATACTTTCTGAGGTTCATAGCTTTTGATAAAGAATTTTAAACCTAATAAAAAAATATTTGGAAAATCTAATGTATTGATTTTTATCAAAATTCCTTTTTTTAGAGTTTTAGTTACTACTTGCCCGAGTGGCTCCTTATTAAAAATTCGGTACCATCAACTGTTTGATAATAGACCGATAAATGCAAACTTTTTATGATTTTATTTTTACCTGGTTTTGGATTGATATCCTAGGACACTTAACTTCAAATATGTCCCAGAGTTAACTTGTAATTTGGTTTATTCAACGAGAGTTCATAAACGAATCGAAAAGGTATGTGACAATATGCATCTACCTTGATAAAATGCATTTTCACGTCGTGTTTCCATAATTTTAATAAGGGAAAAAACTTTTACCCCTTCCTTAGGGTTTTTTATGCAAATTTCATATATATTTTTTTTCTGCCATTTGTCTTTGTCAGCATTCTTTTTATGCGTATCTTGGTTCAATATGAAATCACACAGAAGATTAAATTGCATTTGTTTCTTATTTATATCTGGTTCATTCTACGGGAATTTGTAAATGCAACAAAAAGAAACGTGAAACAACAAGGCGACTCTTACCAATCAAAGACATTTTTTTCATACGTTGCCAACTTTTCACACCTCTAAATCTTAGGAAACAAGTTTAATCGTTTAAACCTTTCGCACCTTTCAATAATCCAGACAACTGTAAAAAAGCACTATAATCAAGCAAAACAAAAGGGAGAAATCTAGGTAAAAATGCAGACAACTGAGAAAAAAATTGTATTCTGGTAAAGCAAAACAAGGGGAAAATAAGGGTGAAAAACACAGGGAACTAAAAAAATATTTCCTAATAAAGCAAACAAGGCAGAAAGAAAAATAAAAATTAAGCGAATTGAAAAAATTTCTTGAAGCAAAGTGAAAAAAAGGTGAAAAAATATAAACGAGATTTGAAAACGTAAGTTATAATCTAGTTGATGCTGATGGAAGCATTGTCAACAGTCATTTTTGTCATGGTTTCTATGTGTATACGTCTGGATACGTCTATGTGTGTATCGTCTGGAAGTTTGCGTATGTGTATACGTCTGGATATGTCTGTGTGTCTATCGTCTGGAAATGTGTGTATGTGTATACGTCTGATACGTCCATGTGTATATCGTCTGGAAATGTGTGTATGTGTATACGTCTGATACGTCTATGTGCATATCGTCTGGAAATGTCTGTATGTGTATACGTCTGATACGTCTATGTGAATATCGTCTGAAAATGTGTGTATGTGTATACGTCTGATACGTTTATGTGTATATCGTTTGTAAATGTGTGTTTATTATGTAGGATTTATTAAAGGTGGTTTGAATGGCTTTGTCGAGGCGTTTTTAAGTATTCATTTACTTTAAAACGGATCCAACAAGCATAAACATTGAATAAAGCACTGGACGAAGGAGTAAATAATATCATAGATGGGTGAACCATACCCAAAGGAAAAAAGTGAAAAAGAAAACTTCGATAAAACTATGTGTCAGTGGATTGAAGATCACATGTAACGTATCTTTTTGCTATATATTTCATTGCTCAGTTTTTATGCTGATTAATGAAAAAAACATTTTCATATTACATTCTGCTCTGTCAGTTTATTTATATAAACATTCTCTATCCCACTGGCAACACTGTCTAGGCCAAGTGGCGGTTTTGGTCTTTCTTGTGCTCGGGGAAAAATCTTGAGTAGCGCCTCACCCCTGTCTTCCCAAAATTTGAAGGCCCAATTTTGACAAAATTTCCCATTTATTTATATCTGACTTTTCTTACTTTAGCCTATGAAAAATTATTAGTTATCTCGTCCCCATCGATTGTTTCTAATTCTTTGGGTTCTATGCACATTAACACTAAATCGATTAGTCGCTCCTGGCCCATAGTCGATCTGAGGCTGTCTTAAAAAAAGGACAAAATCGAAGGGCTGCTCCTGCAGCAAAATGAATCGCTCAGATGTCAAATTAATTGACGGTGTAAAACAAATTTTCTAGCTAAGGTGCAATGATCAGTCATTGCTAATTTTGATTATAGAAAATAGATAGCTGATTTTACTCTAAGCTACATGTCTGGATTCTAATTATTCTGGATTCTAATTAAGAAAATATGATTTATTCTACAGTGTCACATCTTGCTTAATAATTTTCATGAATGTTTTATTCCTTTTCAGCATGTATCACATCTTAGGGCTATAATGAAAGAAAGGTTGAGGTGGCTAGGGCATATTGTGCGGATGAAGAATGACAGATTGCCGAGGATTGTTCTTTTCGGCCAACCGTCTAGGGCTAAACGGAAATCAGGTCGACCTCGTATGGGGTGGGAGGACGTTATAAAGAAAGATTTAAAGGAAATAGAAACTTCATGGGAAGGTGTAAAAAGGGAGGCTTTGAATAGATTGGGACGGAGGAGGAGTCATGCGTAGCTGTGTTGGCCTCATTTGGCTTGGTGCTTAGGTGAGTTGTTAGTAGTAGTAGTATCACATCTTACTGAATAATTCTTATGAATGTTTTATTCTTTTTCAGCATGTATCACATATTGTTTAATAATTTTTATGAATGTTTTATTCTTTTTCAGCATGTATCACATTTTACTTATAATTCTTATGAATGTTTTATTCTTTTTCAGCATGTATGGATGGGATTTTTATCGGCCAGTGGAGCCTTTTCTCGTGTTTTGGGCCCGATTCTTGTCTCTTATCTTTACACATACGGAGGATCGCAGTGGACTTTTGGAGTATTAACAGGGCTGATGGTCGTCAACTTAGCGATATTACTCATCTTGTATAAAAAACTGCAACCAAAGAGTTATATAGTTGGTGAAAAAAATGTAAAAGCATAACTTTTTTCAAAATATAACGAATTTTTTTTTCTTGTCCTGACATTTGAAAGTAGTTAGGTAGCTGTGTTGAAGAATTGACGTCGTAAAATTAGATTTAATAACAAAAATAAAAATCAATTTACAACCATTAAAAATAATAAAATGTTTTCGTCATACGTATACCACTGCTAAAGATTCTTGTTGTTGTTGTTGTTATTGTTTGGGATTTAACACGTTCGACCAATAGGTCACGTGCGTTCGTATAATTCAATTATTCTGTGCCTTAAGTAATTAAACTAAAAAAAACAAGTTTTTCAACTTGTTAAAACGAACAGAAATTATCACGTATACAAAGGGGGTTGCTCCCTCCTCAACACCTCGCTCTTTGCGCTACAGTTTTTGGTACTTTTTAAACAGCGTCTTTTTGTTCTAATTAAACAGCCCTTGTGTTTCAGGAGTCATTATTAAATAATTGGGACAAAATTCAAACTTTAGCATAAACAGTGAGCTGTTGAGGAGGGGGCAACCCCCTTTATATACGTAATAATTTCTGTACGTTTTGAGTTTTAATGCTGCTCCTTACTTTCAGTTGAAGAAACTTGTTATTTTTATTTAATTTCTTATCGTTTTTTAAATAATGCCAGGAAATCTGGCCCCACCTCTCTGGAGAACCCGCCCTCCCCCCAACGGAAATATCCTCTAGACAATTCAGTCCCGGTGAAAATTTACCTTGGACAATTACTCTTAACCACTACACGTGTAAAATTGAGACGGAAAAGAGAAAGCAAGACATGTAAACATAATTTTGCATAAGAATTCTGGCATAATAACTTTTCCGTCAAGCGTATACCACTGCTATAGATCCAATTTCTAATTCTTGCTCGCAAAACTCTATTGTTGGTTATTTCCTCGACCAACAGTAAATAAAAAACAAAATTTTACGAAATGAGAATTTTGAACATGTTAAATAGGGGTCAAAATGAATTGATTTATATTCATGGAACTCACATTTCGAACAAACCCACTTTGACTAATTTACATTTAAAATCAACTCGTGGCCGCGGACATACTTCCGGGGATTAAGAAAATTACATTTATCCTCAAAAACCATACTAGTGTCTTCTTTACTTCTGTATCTGTAGCTATCTGCTAAACAAAGAAGGGTCACAATCAGTGTTACACCCCTAGTGATTTATAACTATTTTTAGTGATTTTTTATATTGCCTAAACAAAAAAACACACTATGTTTTCAAATAAATCATTATATTATTGAACAAAATCACTAAATCAACGAGAAAATCACTAAAATCTGGTTATTTTTTGTCACTGGGTGACAATCCTTGTCACCCAGTGATAATACATTGCAATAAATTCCAACGAGCAATGAAGAGGTTATTGTTGTTGTTACTGTTTTGGGTTTACCGCGTTCGACCATGTGCATTCGTATCATTCAATTATTCGGTGCCTTAAGTAATTAAATTTAAAAAAATGTTGTTTCAACTGAAAGTAAGGAGCAACATTAAAACTTAAAAAGAACAGAAATTATCACGTATATAAAGGGGTTGCCCCCTCCTCAACACCTCGCTCTTTACGCTAAAGTGTTTTAGTACTTTTAAAAAAGCATCTTATTGTTCTAATTAAATAGCCCTTGTGTTTCAGGAGTCATTATTAAATAATTGGGACCAAATTCGAACTTTAGCGTAAAAAGCGAGGTGTTGAGGAGGGGGCAACCTTCTTTATGTACGTACTAATTTCTGTTTGTTTTAAGTTTTAATGTTGCTGATTACTTTCAGTGGAAAAAACTTGTTTTTTTATTTAATTTCTGATCGTTTTTTGAATAATGTCAGGAAATCTGGCACCACTTCCACGGAGAAACCCCCTCCCCAGTGAAATATCCTCTAGATAATTAAATCCCGGTGAAAATTGACCTTGGATAATTACTCTTAATCACTCCATGTGTAAAATTGAGTTGGAAAAGAGAAAGCAGGATATATAAAAATAATTTTGTATAAGAATTCTGGCAAATTCCCCCAGCGTGTAATTTCCCCTGACAAGTTCATTCCTTGGAAACTTCCCTCACCGTGTAAAATCCCCCTATGGAAAAACCACAAGCAGAAAAATTGTCCCCCCCATCCAAAAATGTATGCCTAAATCCGAAAAACAAATGCTATGCGCAAACAATGAGCAAATTTTATAACTTAAAGACCTTTCCCCTGGGGCTGTGGGAGGTCTTGTTATACCTAAAGGTATAATTATTGGGCCTTTCAACTACGATGAACAAAATAACTATCTCAAAATTTTGATAGGACGATTTTGGGAAAAAAGGGGCGGGGGAGGGGCCTAGCCGCCCTCTAATTTTTTGGTCACTTAAAAAGAGCACTAGAACTTTTAATTTCCGTTCAAGTGAGCCCTCTTGTGATATTAAAGGACCACTGGGTCGATACAGTCCCTGGGAGAAAAAAAAACAAACAAACAAAAACGCATCCGTGATCTTTTTAAGGCAAAAAACACAAAATTCCACATTTATGCAGAAAGGAGTTTGAAACCTATACAGTAGGATTTTCTGATACGATGAATCTGATGGTGTTATTTTCACTGAGATCACTTGACTTTTAGGGGCTGTTTCCCCTCTTGTGATATTCTAGGACCACTGGGTTGATACAGTCCCTGTGAAAAAAAACAAAAAACAAATAAACACGCATCCGTTATCTTTCTTCTGGCAAAAAATACAAAATTCCACATTTTTGCAGATAGGAGCTTTAAACCTACACAGTACGATTCTCTGATACGCTGAATCTGAAGATTTGATTATCATTCACTTGATTTTTAGGGGCTGCTTCCCCTGTTTTTCGAAAATCAGGAAAAATTTTTCATGCTCGTAACCTTTGATAGGTAAGACTAACCTAGTGAAATTTATATATTTGAAATCAGCATAAAAAACTGATTCTTTTGATATATCTGTTGGTTTTTTAGAGTTTCGGTTACAATTGAGCTGGGTTACTCCTTAATTATAGTTCGTTATCACGAACTGAATGATCACTATCTCTCTTGGGTGTCACTTTGCTCAATATTCAATGAACTTGATCATGAATCACTTATCTTCCTATTGATTTGGGGCTACTCACCTGCAGCAATTGTCTGCGTCTTAATAAACGTAAATCAAATAATACAATTTGCACTAGTAATAGCTACTGATTGGTTCACAGCTATTATAATAATAAAGCCACCTAGTCCAAGTCTTTCTAGCATTGAGCAATAATGGCCCCTACACTCTTGTTTCTGGAGAGGTTCAAACAGTTTTTTTTTTGCAGTAACTCTTCTATTCCCAAATGTCAGTGGTTAACTGGTCTCATTTGGACCTTCTACTCGTAGGGCTAGAATCCTCACACTACAATTATTTCGGTCAGGGGTGGCACGACTACTAACTGTCCGTTCAGTCATCACAAATAAATAAAATACCAATAGGGTAAAAATAACAGGTGAAATAACAAAGCCAATTAATTAAAACAAAAACAAGAAGAGGGGGAAACCCTCAGGCAAAAGTAGCCTATATTAAGCAAGCAAAGTAAATGAGAAGCAAGGGACTGCACTAAGTTTCTAATCATGTTAGAAATTGGCTTGATAGATATAAGATAGGATAAGATAACGTGTATTTCAAGCCAAAATGTGGCCATGTACACAAATAACATACAAGATTAACAAATTACAGCACTCGTCACAATAATAAAGAAACAAATGAAAATAAAATAAAATGAAAACTACTCTCTTCTTTTGCAAAATACTCATCAAGATATCTTCCCACTAGACAAATAAATTGTGACGACATACTTTTCAAGGCATCAGGAATCAGCACTCCATCATTCCCAAATAAATTTTCCCTTACCCCCGAAAGACGTCGACAACGACTCAGACAATGCTCCAAATTCTCCTCCTCTTCTTGGCAAAGAGGGCAAGCAAACCTGCCGTCCGGGACACTTTTCCTCCTCTCAAAAACTTTCAATCTCGTACGGATCGGAAGGCAATTAGATCGTAGCTGCATCCAATATGTAACGAATTTAGATGGTACATTTAACTTAAGGTAAAATTCCTGACCATAAATTACCTTAACCTCATTACAATGACTTAAAATTTCCGAATTCTCAATCTCCTCACCCCATTTCTATATCGTCTGGTCCTCCAGCACCCGCTTAATTTCCTTGTCCAACTGTAATTGTTGACTAGTTGGTCCAAGGCCCTCATTCCATGCGAAAGAAAAACCTGCCTTATCCAATACCTCTTTAACTTTAAAAGGCCAAGATCTTTTCCTATGTAGCTGAAGTAACTCATCATATGCAGCCTTCAGTAACCTACCACTGGGTAACTGTACAACCCTTAGCCTAAATTTTATCATTTGGACTGTCCTATAACTTTTAAGAGACCACAGTCCAAGGTCTCCTTTAAGAAACTGGGAATGGGTCATTCTATGCAACCCATACAATCTCTTAAAATAACCTAGTTGAACACTTTCTAACTGGGCAGCGTTCTCATGTCCCTAGATCTCTGCCCCGTAATGGAGAATCTGCATAATCTTAGATAAAAAAAACCTCTTATGCAAAGACAAATTCTTTATTCCACTAATTTTATTCTTGAAAAGTGAAAATGTTGCAGCTCTTCCCCTATTTAACACTTCTTTAGTATGAAAACTCCATCCACCATTACTTTGGAAGATATAGCCAAGATACTTTATTTTTTCAACTACTTCTAATTGTTGTCCTCCAAATACAAATATATTATCTATTTTTTCATTCCTTTTACAGAAAACAACCACTTTAGTTTTCATAACGTTCAGCTGTAACTTTTTCATTTGTAAATATTCCTCAATTAAATCAAGTAATATCTGAAGCTCCCTTGCCGACTTCGCGACCAATGCAGTGTCATCCGCAAATAATAACACCGAAAAATTAATTTTTCCAAGACGCAGCTTTGGAGCCCATTTTTCTTCCAGAAACTCCACCATATCATTCAAAAACAAAACGAACAGTCTCGGGGACATGGCGCTGCCCTCCTTCACTCCTTTGTTAAGGTCAAATAACATGGAAAATCCCGAACCTACAATCCTGACCATAGACTTAGTCCCAGAATACATACCAACAAATAAACGAATGAAACTTAAAGGTAGACCTACATCTCTTAAATACTTTTCAAGGAGAGCTCTATCTACATTGTCGAATGTCTTCCTTGAGTCTAGAAACGCAACATACAGCTTTTTTCTACCTGATCCATACTTCTCTATCAGTGCACTTAACACAAATGCTCTATCCGACGTGCTATACCCTTTCCTGAAACCCCCTGCTCCTCTTTAATTACCCCATAACCCTCCAACCATTCATTCAACCGATTGTCTAAAATCTTTTCTAAAATTTTACTAAGTGCTGGCGCTAATGCTATCAACCTATAGCTATCATGATCACTAGGACTAACTGTCTTAAATAGAGGTACCATAATCAATACTTTCCATAGAGAAGGCCATACACCACTACTTATAATTCTATTAAAAATATCCACTAAAACTAGCAAAAAACATCAAGAAACCTCCTTAACAAAACTGCTGGTATACCATCTATTCCTGGCCCTGATCCTCCCTTCATCTTCTTATCTACTTTTCTAACTTCATCTGAGGTTACCTCCTTCACTAACTCATAATATTTTTCTTTCATCGGAAACTGCGGAGCAACTCTTGATTCTTCACTATCAAGGCCACTAGAATCTTCATCTATACTCTCAAGAAAACTAGGCCAAGTATCAGCTTCAGGGATTTGTAATTGGCCTTTTCCTTGTCCATTCTCCTGCCTTATTCCTGCCCAAAATTGCTTTGTATCCCCTACCGTATAAGCCTTCTCTATCTCTTTCTGTTCCTCTCTAATTTTCTATCGAATTTTCCTCCGTTTTAGCCTATTATATTCCCTTCTCCTTTCTTTAAACCGTAGAAACAAGCTCTGCAATTCTTCCTCTACAGAGCAAGCATTTACCAAATCTAGTAACTCCTCCAACTCCTTTTTAAAAGAACTACATTCATCATCAAAAAAACTATTTTTCCTTTTCATATTTGGTTTCTCTGACACACGAGCACACTCATAAATCACAAAACCCAAATCTTTCCAAAATTTCATCCATGTCTCTGGTTTGATCATGCAGACTCTCAACTTTCTCAATTATTTCAGGCCTCAAAAAGTCCTCTTTTATCAACTCCAGCTCCTCTTTACTCCATTCACTCTTTAAAAACTTCCCTGAAAAAGAAAGATCCTTTGTAACCCTCCTAGTAGGTCTATCCCTGGTCACATCTTTAAAAACTATTCCTGGAAACTCCTCTTCCAAGGCAAAGCTTAATCTAAACTGGTAAGTGGTTAGGGCCTACGACCCTAAGAACCTCAACATCAACTTTCAGGGCCACGAGTTTATTACCAACCAAAATATAATCAATTACACAAGGGTTTGTCCCCGAAAGACAGGTAAACTCACCCTCCTCCCCTTCCTTCCCAAATCTTCCATTTCCAATCACTAACGCATTGTCTGAACACAATTCCAGAAGCCTTTTACCCCAACAGTTAACCCTTCTTTCAATATCTTTGCTCCTTCTAGATGTTTTATAAATATCAGGTATCAGATCCGGTGTATCAACAAATGAAACTTGATTAATCTCCTTACATATTCCCGTATAAGCATTAAAGTCCCCCACCACCATAAAATAATCCTTATCAAAACGTGATCGAAATTGCCTAAGCTCCTCCTCTAATAAATCCTATGTCACTTCTACTGCATACGAACTATTCTGGGGGGCAATATACACGGCACCTAAAATCAAACTTTTACCACTTACAAGATGAATCCGAACCCATATAATATTCTCCGATACACTAGAAATTCGAGAATGTTTACGGAAACGGCCTTGCTTAATTAACAACAAAATACCTCCATAATATCTCATATTCTTTGCTGTTTTACGCGCCATATTTTCTACCCAGTATCTTTCAAAATAAGGCACTAGTAGAAATGACCCTAAAGGTCCGACGATTACCACGTGTTTTATGGTTTTCTCACTGAGAATGAAAAAACCGAATTTTTCTCACTTGAAAAAACAGGATTTTTCTCACATTTATGGATGTTTCTTGGACGGTTATTAGTGTTTATAAATTTATTTGATGTTTTTCTTGGATGTCAACATAAATTTATGTCTGTTTTATGGTTTTTGTCAGTGAGAATGAAAAAAAGTGACGAGTACAGCAATTTATGAATGTTTTATGGTTTTTGTCAGTGAGAATGGAAAAACAGGATTTTTCTCACTTTGATTGGATGTTTCAAAAACAAGATCACGTGTTTCCTTCTCAGCCAATCACCGAGTCGGATACATCCCCCTTCTCAGCCAATCAGAGGCTCGCTTACATATTAGCGGCGGAGGTATATGAGGAAAGAATTTTTGCTATAGTTTTTATTAGTCTGTAAATAGAATTCAAAGGAGTGAGAAGAACACTTTTGACTTTATTAATTTGGATATATATATTTGTGTTGATGATGATTGGAATGTTTACACTCTTAGAAGTTGATAGTGGTTTTGATGGCAATAATACAAGAGCACCACATATTGCTGTGGAAATCACAAGAGGATCACAGCTTTTTCTGGAATGGGATGAAGCAGATGCAAGATATGTGATATCCTTGAGCAAATTTAAAATGGAGAATCAATTATGTTTCACTGTGAAAGTTGATATAGCACATGTGAATAGACTTCAATGTGCTTTAAGTGCATTAGTGAAACATATCGAATACAATAAACTATCGCTAATTGTACATGCTTAGTATTATTGTTGTTGTTGTAATTATTCAATAAAATTGTTTCGAAATTGAAAATGTTCCCTTTCTTTTCGGGGCAGGTTAGGTTAGGGCTAACGAATCAGGGTCAGTCTAGAGTCAGCAGTCAGAGTGAAAGGTTTTAAAAATGAATAAAATTGAGAAAGAGAGAATTAGATCAAATCTAGTGTTTATGGAAAAACATTTGATTTTGGATGATGATTTTCTCGAGTTATCTCTTCAACACAGGATATTCTCTCATCAGGGAACACTTGAAAATGTAATGAGGAATGATTCTCCGCCATTAGACAATTATATGAAACTTTTAAGATGTGACTCAGATGCTTTTGGTATTTTTATTGATATATTAATTGAAACAAGGCTGAATAACATTGCGGAAACACTTTTGAAAACATTGTCAATAGATTCAGTGCAGATGGCTCCTCCTTAGAAAGAGGTTACGCCACAAAGTAACTCCTCTCCCTATTCCCGGTATTGAATTTTTGGAGCGGGAATGCTCAGTTTCGTTTTAATTGTGAGAGAGTCAAGTGACATTGGAAAACCAAAAAATGTTCTATACATGTCCATTGTGCATGTACACTCTTGGCAGTTGGACTCAATGTGAGAATTGTACAATTATTGATGACTATAGTGAAAAGTGTAAATTATGTAATCCTTGTAAATTACATAGAGGCTACGCAGTAAAAATTAAAGGATGTAATTCATGTCTTGAGTAGGTATGTGACTCGCACCCTAGAGGGCACCTGTACTCCAATTGTCATAATGATAAATGTGATAAGTCGGAAAATACTTACCCAACAATGATTAGCAAGAACCTTAACCGCAAGTTTTGTTTTTTGCTGTATAATCTGTATCGCCTCAGGGGTAGATTATTATGGAAAGTGAAATAGTGTCCGCTATTCAACGAGTATGCTAACAAGACCATCTTTCTTCTGAACCATCGCTGTGACGACACTATCTATTCTGTATATAAACCCAGTTATCTTTATTTGAATATTACCAAATGTGATTTGCCGCTTTAAAAAACTGTTTTTAATAGCGCTTCAAATAGTCCATTGGTAACTCGTAAATTCAAAAGAATGACTATAAATAGTATAATTGACTCTGCGAAGATATGTGTACAACGTGAAGTTAAGTAGTACTGTAGAGCATATGATCCTGACTTTGCAGTCAGTCAAGATCAATTTACAGTGAATCTAAATGATTTACAGACATTAGTGGTTCACGACAGTTGCCTAAACATCGAAGTTGAAGAAATCTAAAGTGAAGATTTAAAGACATTGTTGTATATATATATGTATATATATATATATATATATATATATATATATATATATATATATATATATATATATATATATATATATATATATATATATATATATATATATATATATATATATACACATCTTGTAATAAACAAGCAATTTTTAAATCATAACTATTCCGTAATAATATGAAACGTGATATTTGAAATAGAAATAGATGGCTTAGATCTGTCCTTTTGGCGCGGAACTCTTCACGCAAAGAAATTAACTCTCATCGTGCACTTGACCCCGTTTTAAATCTTTTGTCAATTTAAGTTTAACAAATTAGTCAATCGTTTTGAGGAATTATTTTTTCGATGATTTGTAATGCATAGGGCCTATCAATGTGATCTAGAAGCTCATACATAAATCAACAAAATTTCATTGTTGGGGTAGGGCAAGCTATTTTCAACAGTGTGCCAATATGGTTCAGCATCTTGTCCTCGTTATTTTGGCACACTTTAACTTCTCTGATAAGCAATAAAAAGTCTCTTTATTTAATACTCGTGGAATTAGAAGCGTTGATTGTCCTCATCATCATAGCAAATATTGATATTTTTTATAATTTTTTCATCCAAATATCTATTAAGTATTCTAAATTCTAAATTACGTCTTTTATTAAACAAATAATTATAATAAATACGAAATTATAAACTTAATAACAACCTCCGTTAATTTTATAAACCTACTCCGCCCTTTACCCATAGGCCTTCCACAGGATTTTGTTTCGGGGGGGGGGACTCAAAGATTATTTTTTCGGGGGGGGGGAGTCCTACCTAATGTCATTATAATTGTAGTAAATGACACTAAAATTCATTTTTTCTTATTTTAATAAATATAAAAAAAATAAAAATTACAAATCAACGAAAAATATTCTGTATGCCTACCATGAAACAATCTGTTCAGCAATTATTAGCAGAACATTTTTGCTGGGAGAAATGATTCACATATTCTGATGGGAACTCGATCTACTTCACTTCTAGTAATAAACACGACATATTGAACTAAGAACTCGTCAGATATAAGATGAAACTGGTGTGATGATAAATTCATATTTGTCTTAGATCTGTCCATTTGTTACAGAACTCATCAGGTACAAATATTAACTCTACTCATGCACGGGACCCCTTTTTAAATCTTTTTTCAATTTAATTGTAAGAAAGTAGTCAATCGTGTTGATGACATTTTTTTTAGAGGATTTTTCATGCATAGTGCCTATCAATGTGATCTATAAGCTCATACATCATTCAACACATTTTTATGTTTGGTTTAGTTCAAGCATTTTTCAACTTTTTGAAGATATGGTTCAGAATCTTGTCCTCGTTATTTTGTAACAATTGAACTTTTCAGATAAGCACTAAAAGGTCACTTTATTTAATACTATTGTAATTAGAACAGTAGATTTTCCTCATCATGATCTCAACTCTTGATATTTTATATAATTTGTACATCCAACTTTATTTTAATTAGTATAAATTCTAAATTACTTATTTTATGAAAAAATTAATTATAATAAATAATAAATTATAAACTTAATCACAGCCGCCGTTCATTTTATAACCCTCCTACGCCCTTCCCCCCTCGGCCGCCCCCCGGATTTTCTTTCGGGGGGGGGGGACTCAAAGATTATTTTTTCGGGGGGGGGGAGTCCAACCTAAGGTAAGTATAATTTGTTTATATTAAGATAAAATTAATTTTATCTTATATTAATCATTAAAATAAAATTTAATATAAAATTTAAACGAAAAATTTTATGTAGGCCTAAAATGAAAAACTATGGTCATCTATTATTATCCGAAAATTGGTGATGGGAGAAATGCTTCACATATTCTTTTGGGCACTCGAGCTAATTCACATCTTGTCCGAAACACTAAATTTTGCACTAAGAACTCGTCAGATATCAGATGAAACTTGTGTGATGAAAAATTCATCTTTGTATTAGATCTGTACAGTTGGCACGGATCTCTTCAATTACAAAAATTAACTCTACTCGTGCACTTGACCCCGTTTAAAATCTTTTTTCAATTTCATTTTAACAAAGTATTACATAGTGTTGATGAAATGTTTTTTCGATGATTTGTAATGAATAGGTCCTATCAATGTGATCTAGAAGCTCATACATCATTCTACAAATTTTCATGGTTGCGGTAGGGCAAGATTTTTTCCACATTGTGCCGATATGGTTCAGAATCTTGTCCTCGGTATATTGTAACACTTGAAAGTCTCTGATAATCCCTAAAAGTAAACATTATTTCATAATCTTGTACTTAGTCGCGTAGATTTTCCTCGTCATGATCTCACATCTGGATCTTTTTTTGAATTTGTTCATCCAACTTTCTTTTAATTCGTCTACATTCTCAATTACGTCTTTTATTATAAAATTAATTATACGAAATACGAAATTATAAACTTAATACCCTCAGCCGTTCATTAGATATCACTACTAATCCCTTTACACCTAGGCCGCACCCAGGATTTTCTTTCGGGGGGGGGGACTCAAAGATTATTTTTTCGGGGGGGGGGGGAGTCCTACCTAAGGTAAGTATAATTGTTTAAAATTAACAACAAATAAATTTTTTATTTTTTTAAGACATTAAAAAAAATTTAAAAAAAACAAAAAAAGCAAAATTTTATTTACAAGGAAACAAACTGGTCATCAATTATTAGCAGAACATTTTTGCTGG
>NC_142795.1:79060085-79075631 GCF_049724085.1 Artemia sp. Qi Xiang Cuo | reverse complement strand
GAAACGTGTTTAATCATGTTTCTTGAATTAAGTATCTGTACTTTATATTCAAGAGGTTAAATCAATAAAGAGATTGTTACTTACTTACAAATACCTTCATAATTTCTTGAATGAAATTTCCGTATTGTGTATCTAACAGTTGACTTCAAGAAAGAAATTGTTAATTACTGAGAATTTTTTCATAATTTATTGAATTAAATTTCTACTTCATGTATCTAAGTAAAAATTATTTGTGATAAAGATAAAAAAAGTAACTTACGTGCGATTTTTTCATAATTTATTTAATGAAGGATCTGTACTGTATATCCAAGAGGTTGAATCAATAAAGAGTTTGTTACTTACTTACAAATATTTTCATAATTTCTTGAATGAAATTTCCGTACTGTTTATCCAACAGTTGACTTCAAGAAAGAAATGGTTACTTACTGAGAATTTTTTCATAATTTCTTTAAATTAATTTAGACATTTTTTATATAAATCATTAAAAAAATAAAGAGTTTGTTACTTACTTAAAATTTTGTCATAATTTATTGAACTAAATGTATTTTTGATTATAAAACAGTTGAATTCGATAATAATTTATCGAATGAAGTATCTGTACTGTACATCAAAGACGTTGAATCTATAAATATTTTTTTACTTACTAACACATATTTTCATAATTTCTTGAATGAAATTTCCGTATTGTGTATCCAACAGTTGACTTCAAGAAAAAAATGGTTACGTACTGAGAATTTTTTCATAATTTCTTTAAATTAATTTCTTAATTGTTTATCTAACTCGTGAAAACAATAAAGAATTTGTTACTTACTTAGAATTTTGTCATAATTTCTTGAAAGAAATTTTTCTTTTATTTATCAATAAGTTTAATTCAAGAAATAATTTGCTACTTAGACTGAGAATATTTTCATAATTTCTTGAATTAAATTTCTTACTATTATATCTAACTCTTGAAAACAATAAATATTTTATTACGTAATTAGAATTTTGTAATAATTTATTTAACTATATTTCTCTAAATCGTTTATATAACTCGTGAAAACAATAAAGATTGTTTTAATTACTTATAATTTTGTCATAATTTCTTGAACGAAATGTCTTTTTGTTTATCCAACAGGTGAATTCAAGAAATAATTTGCTACATAGACGTATAATTTTTTATTAATTTATTTAATTTTATTTCTTTTAAATACATAACTGTACTTAAGTTTAACATATGAACCAACAAGAATTAGGGTAAATACTTTTCTTACAAAAAAACTATATATTACGGTCAAACTAAAATATTAGATGATATTGTTATCTCTAAACGTGTCTCTCCCACCTACAGGAGAACAGTAATCATATTGCAACTCAAGCAACTATCTCCCACCAAAACTTTTACGTACTTACTTGTTAAAATTTTTTATATAATATGGAAAACACGGGTTTTTTCGCACGATCATAGGCCTCCGCTCTGACGCAGATTATAAATAATACTGACAATTAACCAATCTCCTCCAAAAGGCTTTTCAGTCATTTCTTGTTAAAAAAAATTTATATTTTAACTCATTCACACGGGTTTTCCCACATTTGAACCAGAGAATGGACCTAAGTTTCACATTTGAACAAGAGAATTGTATTTTGCATAATTTTCTTACAGGAAACTAGAGTTTATGGTCAAAAACCCTTATTAGCTCAGATTCTACAGAAAAAGTTTATTTTTTGATCCATACCTGGACTTAAGTTTCACCTATGAACCAACGAATTGTATTTTCCATAATTTTCTTAAAGAAAACTAGAGTTTACGGTCAAAAACCCCTCTTAGCTTAGATTTTTTTCACTAGCAACTCACCCTCCACTTTAAATTCGCTAAAACATCCTTCTGTCAATCAACCCATCTCCCCCAAAACACTTTTCAGCCATTTCTCGTTAAAATTTTTTATTTCAACTCATCCACACGGGGTTTTCGCTAGTAACTTTTTTAATGGGCACCAAGTAAAGAAAAATCACACGGAATCAGACAATCGAGTCTCTCAAACCCCGTAAAGCTCTTTTAAAAGATACAGGAACTACTCATTTTACACACAAATTTCTTTTTTAATGAGCACTAAGTAAAGAAAAATCAAACGGAATCAGTAAACAGATAGTCTCGAACCCCGTAAAGCTCTTTTAAAAGATATAATAACTACTTATTTAACAAAAAAATTTTGTTTTTAATGGGTACCAAGTAAAGACAAACCACACGGAAACAGCTCTTATAATAGCATAGGAAGGACCATAAGTTCCTGGAATAGCATAGGAAGGGGGCATAAACTCTTATAATAGCATGGGGGGGGACATAAGCCCTTAAAAGAACATGGGAATTCCTATACACGCAAGCCAATAACATGGGAATTCCTATACAAGCAAGCAAATAACATGGGAATTCCTATACAAGCAAGCAAATATCATCGGAATTCCTATACATGCAATCAAATACCCTGGGAATTCCTATACATGCAATCAAATAACATGGGAATTCATATACAAGCAAGCAAAGAACATAGGAATTCCTATACATGCAAGCAAATAACATGGGAATTCCTATACATGCACGCAAATAACTTGGGAATTCCTATACATGCAAGCAAATAACAATAGGCTTCCTATGCATGAAAGCAAATAACATGGGAATTCCTATAAAAGCAAGCAAATAAATTGGGACTTCATCTACACGCAAGCACATAACATGGGAATTCCTATACATGCAAGCTAATAACATGGGAATTCCTATACATGCAAGCAAATAACTTGGGAATTCCTATACACGCAATCAAATAACATGGGAATTCCTATACACGCAAGCAAATAACATTGGAATTCCTATACATGCAAGCAAATAACATCGGAATTGCTCTACATGCAAGCAAATAACATGGGAATTCCTATACACGCAATTAAATAACATGGGAATTCCTATACATGCAAGCAAATAACAAGGGAATTCCTATACATGCAAGCAAATAACTTGGGAATTCCTATACATGCAAGCAAATCACATGGGAATTCATATACATTCAAGCAAATAAAATGAGAATTACTATACAAGCAAGCAAATAACATCGGAATTCCTATAAATGCAAGCAAATATCACTGTAATTCCTATACATTCAAGCAAATAACATGGGAATTCCTATACATGCAAGCAAATAACAAGGGAATTCCTATACATGCAAGCAAATAACATGGGAATTCCTATACATGCAAGCAAATAACTGAGTTATTTTTACGTCACAATTTTTCAACTTAAAATCATTCTAATTATAGCATCCCATTCCTAATACTTTAATTACCTGTTACGCTTTCTTAACCACCGGAAGTTTAACCAACGTAAATTAAGTTATAGACAATACTGGTTTTTAGAAAAACTGGAATAAAATAATTGATACAGTTTAAATTGCACGTTACCTTTGAATAGGCATTGTGATTATACCCACCTAACCAGATTGTACCTACCAAACCAGATTATACTTACCAGAAAACAAATCTCTTAAAAGAGCTGGTTTTTTGAGCTTATCACCAAAAAGATAGTGAACTTTGAAACTGCGTCATTCCTCTTGGCAAAGAGTGTGATGACCCGTAACTACCAGAAAAAACCTGTTTGTACGGGGGCCCCAGCAAATTCATAAGACCTATTCTACTCTCATTTGATTGCAAATTGAAAGGGCCAGTGCTCTTTTTAATAGTCGAAAATGAGTGGAGAGCAACCAACTCCCCTCTCACGCCCACCATTACCCCAAACACAGTCAATCAAAGCTTTGAGATAGCAATTTTGTTCAAAGTAGTTGAAAGTTCTGGAAATTATGTATTTGAGGATGAAAAACCCCCGAGAGCCCCGAGGGCAAAGGTTGTAAGTTATGCCCTGGGGGCATTTAAGGTTATTATAGATAGTGTTGTCGTAGAAACTTCAAAAGGGGCTCATTCAATTGGAAATTGAGAGGGCTGGTGCCCTTTTTAATAGTCGAAAGTGATTGGAAGGTAACTAACCCCCCCTCACGCTCACCATTTCCCCAAGCATATCCAATAAAAATTTTTAGATAGCCATTTTGTTCGACGTAATTGAAAGGTTATGCAATTATGTCTTTGAGGATGACAACCCTCCCCCAATAACCCTCAAGACAAGGGTTGCAAGTTATGCCTTTGGGGTATTTAAAGTTTTTATAGAAATCTTTGTTGTAGAAGCTTCAAAAAGGGTTCATTTGATTGAAAATTGAGAGTACTAGTGCCTTTTTTATTAGTCGAAAGCGATCAGATGGCAAATGTCTCCCTCCACGCCTATCAATTCCTCAAACAGTTCCAATTAAAATTTTTGATATAGCCATTTTGTTAAGCCTGTCAGAAAGGTCTGGAAATTATGTCTTTGAGGATAAAAAATCCCCCAGCCCTCAGGGCAAGGGTTTTAAGTTTTGCCCTCGGGACATATAGGGTTTTTATAGAAAGTGTGGTCATATAAACTTCAAAGGGGGCTCATTGAAGTTGCTATTCAGTCTCTGACCTGTTAAGACCAATTTGTTCTTTCAAAAGGATAAAATCCCAGCTTTGAACAAGTGTTAAAAAAGGATTATATCCGGAATCAATTAGAGTCCGTAGCTAATTCAGTGACTGTTATTTCGTAACATTTTGCTGTGGGTTAAAGTGACCTTCATTCAGGATGTTCATTTAGATTTTGGATAATTCTTAAATCCAACGCCCAATTGTGAATGGTGGCTGGTGTTTAACTCCCCCCCCCGGTCTTCGTGGAAAATACTCCCGAGGCAAGACCTATTTTCATTTCACCGGTGTTGTGTCGTAAAAATCGAGTGAATACCTGTTTTGGTTTATACACTAGCTGGCTGGCGCTGGACTTTTTGAATATTTATTTAGAATATTTTGTTTGGCCTCACGTAAAGATAAGTCTTTTGCTTTTTTTTATCTTGATACTGATAATCATGGCTTTTAAACAGTTTGATCTTGCTCTTGCGAAATTCAAGGATTATCCCCTCTGGCCAGTAAGAATAATCAAAGCTGGTAAAGACACACGAGGCAAGCCAGTTTGTAAGGCATTTTGCTATTGATCGCATGATGAATTTCACCTCGTGGATGCAAATCTCCAAGTTTATTATCCTACCACTGTTAATTTGTCTGCTCCTGCTTCAAAAAAAGCTTTTGAAGAGCTTGCTACTACGCCAGATATTTACATTAGACTGTCAAAAACATATGCGCTGAGAGGTAATGATAAAAGCAAAGCAAATGGCCCAGCAGTAGCATTATCTAGCAGTATTAGCCCGATACAACAGCAACTTGTAGCTACCCAAGCTGAACTGGATAAAACCAAAAATGACCTGAAGGACCGCATAACTCAAAAAGTTTCGGAAAAACTGGCTAGCTCAGACTCTCTTAAGAAATCGACTGAGCTTATTGCTAGTCAAATTTATGATGCTCTCACGATTGAATTTAAAAGTTTCACCGAATCGAAAAGTCGCTAAAGGACTGAGTAATGAACTTGAAAATTTAGAGGACAGACTGAACAGGCTTGAGAATAAGTTGGATAGTTATAAACAAGAATCACTACTAGACAGCCTTGTTTTTCACGTTGTTAGGCAGAAAACTGGTGTTGACACTCGTTCTGCTGTGTTGCTAACTATTAATCAGAAGATGCCTTTGTCTGAAATTAGTACAAATAAGGTCGTGAACGTGCATAGACTTAGACTGAATAATACTGCTACAACTGATTCAACTCAGGCGGTTCCATCTGCTCCAAGGGTCGCTCTGACAATAGTGAAGTTTTCGAGCAAAAGCGTTGCTTTTAAAGTGTTCAAGGCCAAATCCAAGTTGGCCTCTAGTGGTATTTTTGTATTTTGTTATTCCTTACTTTCTTAAAATCTAAAAATTTTCTTCATGATTTTCAATTTGGTTTCCGAAGGAAGCACTCCATTGAACATGGCTTTTGAATTTGAATATGACCCTTTTGAATTTATTCATTCTGCGTTAGATTCGGGATTGATTCCGGCTTCTGTATTCCTGGATATTCGTAAGGCTTTCGATTCCTTAACCAATGGAATTCTTCTATCAAAGATGTCTCATTTTGGCATAAGGGGAAATGTATTTTTTTGGTTCCAGTCTTATTTGAAGGATATGTTAATTTCTCTTGATCCTCTTTTCCGGTCACCCTCGCAAGTGAATTTTGGTGTCCCCCAGGGATCAGTTTTAGGGCCTCTGCTATTTTCGATTTATGTAAATGTTCTTTATTATGTTGTAAAAAAGCAGAAACTTATTAATTGATGTAGACTTTGTCACCCTAAGCCTTCCCTTGCCTATAGTGGCAACTGTAATTCGCCTTCTTCTGATGTCCTTGTTTGTTTTGCTGATGACAGCACACTTGGCACTTTGGGAAACTGCGAATCCGAGCTTCGATTGAATTTGGAAAATTTGTATGAGAGGGTGATTTTATGGCTTGATGCTAATTATCTTACTCTAAATTTTTCTAAGTCCAGTTTTTCGATTTTTTCGCGTGTTTCTCAGGTTTATCCCCAGTTATCAGAAATTCACCAGCCAAATGGAATAATTCATAGATCTAAAGACCGATATGTTAGTTTTTTGGGCATTCTTGTTGATGAAAACCTATCTTTCAAACGTCACATTGATTTTATTAAAATGAAGATATGCAGGAGTCTCGGTATTTTAAGGAAACTTTGACATTCTTTTCCAGGATCAATTTTTGAAAATCCTTTTCACTGCTTGATCCAATCTTACGTTTCGTACTGTCCAATTGTGTGGATGTCAACTTTTCCTTCACTGTTAAAACCACTTTCTAAGGTTTACAATAAAGCTAGAAACCTCATTCAGGAGACTGATCGTTCATTACTTATGCCATTACTAGATCTTGAGTAACTATACATTATTTCATGTGCATGTTTTACTTTTGCTCAGCTTCATAGCGACCTCCCCCGGCCCCTAAGTGTTCCACTATCTTTTACCTCTGATCAAAATAATTATAATCTTCGTAATATGACAAATCATGTTCAAGTTCCATTTACTCCTTGCATAAGGTCAAATTTTAATCCTCTAATGGCGTGTCATATTGTTTGGATTAAGTTGCCTGAATCAGCTCGAGGATGCCACTCATTCGGTTTGTTTAAAAAAAATTGTTAAAAATTCTTTGGCTTCGTAGAAGTTTTTTTTTATATTTTTTTTTATTTTTTTGTTTTATTGTTTTTAGTCTATTTAATCTAATTAATTAATTTAGTTTATTTATTCTATTTTTTCTATAGTTTTCATTTTATCTATGTTTTCTTTTCTTCTCCTTCGTATGTGAGTAAGTGATCATTTTTAATTTTCTTTTGTTTTTCATCTCTGAGTAAGCAATTCATATGTCTTACCCCTTTGTACAGGCCAATGAGCCTTTGGGGGAATAATAACATGTAATATTGTATGTGTATCTAATGAAGAATAAAACTTATCTTGTCGTATTGGATTGGTAATCAGACGCTCTAGTGCCCTTTTTAAGAGTCAAAGTGACCAGAGGGCAGCTACCCTCTCCCCCCTACACAGACGTCATATTGTCCCGAAGTGCGTCTAATAGAAATTTTGTGATAGCCGTCTCATTGAAAATAGTCTAAATATCATATAACAAGGCTTTTGGGGTTGAAACAAACCCCAGAGATTAGGGACAATGGTTGTAAGTTATGCCCAGGGGGTATTAAAGGTTTTTATGGAAGGGATGGTTGTTTAACTTCAGAAGACGCTCAATCTTTCTCACTGAAAAAGACTATGTCAATATAAAATGAACATAATTAATCAAAAAACTTTTGCACAAAATAAGTTTTTCAAAAAAAGGTAAAAAACTCCATTCAACCAAAAATGAACAAAAATAGAATCAAATAACCTACCAAGAATACAACTACCACAAATCAGTTTTTAAAAAAAGTAAAGAACTCCATTAAACCAAAATGAAATAAAAAAGAATCAAATAATTTACCAAGAAAACAACTACCACAAATCAGTGTCAATGCCAAAATTAAAATAAATAAGAGTGAAACTCAAAACGAGCAGAAATTAATATGAGTGGGGTTCTAAACCCCAAGCTTTCTAAAAACCAGACTATAATTTGTACTTTACTGAATTTTTTTTTAATTGTTTTCACTTTTCTAACTTTAAGAAATCAAAAATCAATTAAGATTTTAAGGAATAAATATCAGCATATGTATATTAAACTGACAATGCAGATTTTTTTTTCAGTAAATTCATTTGAATTTTTTTCAGTAAAGTACAAATTCTATTCTGGCTTTTCTAAAGCTTGGGGTTTAGAACCCCACTCATTTAATTAATGTTTGTTTTGGGTTTCATTTATTTGTTGATACTGATTTGTGGTAGTTGTATTCTAGGTAGATTATTTGATTCTATTTTATTTCATTTTGGTTTAATGAAGTTCTTTACTTTTTTTAAACTTACTTTTTTGAAAAAGTTTTTTAACTAATTTTCTAACAAATACAATGGTCTTACAAGCCCAAACGTGTTCAACTGGCCCAAATGTGTTTCACTGATTCATTTTGAACTGTAACAGGTTTTCTGAGTGTTTTTTTTCAAAAGGTGGGCTCCTCCATTCAAATGTATTTTACTGATTTATTTTGAACTGTGAGATAACAGGTTCTATGAAAAGATGCCGTCTGGTTACCGTGGTGGGCATAGGATAATATTAGCCCCTCCCCCTGGCACTGTCTGGATGCCGTGGCTACTATAATTTGTTGTTAGCAATACATTCCTATGACTTCGAAAAATTCTGCAAAGAACTATGCAAATCCTTTCTCGTGGTCAGGTAAACCCCTCAAGTTTCATTGGAATTAAAGCATTCATCTCGCAAAAGGTTTTTATTTTTATGATTGTGCTTTTTACACTAAAGTTTCATTGTGGTGCTTTGTTTGGTAATGGTTTAATTTACGTTTTCAAGGATTAACATTTGCTTGCAACGTTACTTTTATATCATTCTTTTAATTCATGCAAACTCCAGGTTTTATATTATGATAATTCTTCACACTCTGTATGGTACTTTGTTTGGTAATGCTTTAACTTTCGTTCTCAGTATTTAACGCTAGCTCGTAACATTACTTTTATCTCTATTTTTTTCGGTCTTTAATTACTATAAACCCACCCCCTAAAAAATTCCCGAAACTTAAATTAGAATGAGGCAATTATTATACCAAGTGAGAGCTATTTTTGATAGCCGAAGGCCCGAGCTGGTGAGCGATGGTTGATTTTTAAATTTTTAAAGGACCATATTTGCAGATATTAGCCTTTTCGCCCGTTTTTACAGTAATGTCTGCCGAAATATCACAATTTTTCTTAAGACGGTGGAATCTTCATAAATTGGGAAAATTCGGGTCTTTAAAAGTCATTTGTATCGCACACTTAACTTGTAAACAACAGAAAACCAGTAGAGTAGTACCTTATATTTCTAGGAGCTTATGTTCCCTCCCATGCTATTCTAGAAGCTTATGTTCCCTCCCATGCTATTCTAAGGGTTTATATTCCCCCCATGCTATTCTAAGGTCTTATATTCCCTCCCATGCTATTCTAGGAGTTTATGTTCCTTCCTATGCTATTATAAGGGCTTATGTTCCCTCCCATGCTATTTTAAGGGCTTATGTTCCCTCCCATGCTATTCTATTTCAAAGAGAGTCAGTCCTCCCTCACACAGTTTGATAAAAGAATCTTTTTTTTAAAGGGTTAAAGTGATTAGCAATTACGAGCTGGGATTCCCCGCTGGTTTTTTTAAAATCGAAAACTAGAGATTTGCAAATTGCGTATTAAGGAATGCTTTTGCAGGGAAAGCTGTCAATCACCCGTGTGTTATCCACAGTTCCATTTTTTAAGTCTGTGCTATCAAGAGCGGTTTCTGATTTGTTTTGGAGAATTGCTTTTAGCCAACAATAGTTTAGAAATAAAAAATATTTAACAAGAAATGGCTGAAAAGTGTTTTGGGGGAGATGGGATGATTGTGTACTGTATAATACACAAGTGATGTTTGGACAGTGTTGTCAATTTAGAATAGTTAAGAAATAAAAAAATTTAACAAGAAATGGCTGAAAAGTGGTTTTGGGGGAGATTGGTTGATTGTGTACTGTATAACACACAAGCGATGTTTGGACATTGTTGTCGATTGAGCATAAACTTAGAAGTGTTGCCAATTTAAAATAGTTAACACAGGAAAAAAATTATAGAGAAATGGATGAAAAGTGTTTTGGGGGGAGCGGAGTTTATTGTATAATCCATAATACACAAGTGATATTTGGACAATATTGTCAATTTAAAATATACTTCGATGTGTTGTCAATTTAAAATAGTTAAGAAATAAAAAATTTTAACTAGAAATGGCTGAAAAGTGTTTTGGGGGGAGATGGGTTGATTGTGTACTGTATAATACACAAGTGATGTTTGGACAGTGTTGTCAATTTAAAATATACTTCGATATGTTGTCAATTTAAAATAGTTTAGAAATAAAAAAATTTAACAAGAAATGGCTGAAAAGTATTTTGAGGGAGATGGGTTGATTGTGTACTGTATAATACACAAGTGATGTTTGGACAGTGTTGTCAATTTAAAATAGTTTAACGTTATACTATACGAAGAAGTTGATACTAAAGGGGTGTAGATGACAAGAAAAGAGTTGTAATAATGGATAGCTTTACTTCTTCAATGTGTTCCATATAATACATAAGTGGTGGAGTGATGGGAGCGGGGTGTCTTAGAGTACTTATATTGTGACAGTGGAGGGGAGAGTTGCTAGCGAAAAACCCATGTGGATGAGTTGAAATAAAATTTTTAACGAGAAATGTCTGAAAATTGTTTTTGGGGGGATGGAGCGATGACAGATTGGATGTCTCAGACTAGTGATAGTGCTGTACTGTGGTTCGAATTGCTTGTGAAAAACCCAACTTAATGACTTGAAATAAAAATTTTAACAAGAAATGTCTGAAACGTATTTGTTGGGGGGATGGAGCGATGACAGAGTGGATGTCTCAGACTAGTTATAGTGCTGTACTCTGGCATGAATTGCTTTCGAAAACCCGGATGAATTAGTTGAAAATAAAGTTTTAACAAGAAATGTCTGAAAAGTATTTTTTTTTTGCTAAACACGATTGGCTGAAATAAAAGCAGAACTCTTAAAATCACAACTCAAGGTCAGTAAATAATTCCTTTGTCTTTTTTTTTCTCAAAAAGACTGGCTGAGACAAAATAATAAATCTTAAACTCACAACTGGAGTTAATTTATAAGTTCCTTTGTTTTTTTTTGTCCAAGATAACTGGCTAAAACAGAAGTGAAGCTCTCAAAATCACAACAACTGAAGGTCAGTAAATAATTCCTTTGTTGTTGTTTTTTTGTTAAACACGAGCTATTGTAAAAAATAATTTCAAAGTACCAAGTCACATGATAGTTACGCTTTTGTAGAAAATAATTTCAAAGTACCAAGTCACATTATAGTTCCGCTATTGTAGAAAATAATTTCAAAGTACCATTTCACAAGATAGTTACGCTATTATAGAAAATGATTTCAAAGTACCAAGTCAAATGATAGTTACGCTATTGTAGAAAATAATTTCAAAGTACCAAGTCACATGATAGTTACCGTTTCTAGAAAATAATTTCAAAGTACCAAGTCACATGATAGTTACGCTATTGTATAAAATAATTTCAAAGTACCATGTCACATGATAGTTACGCTATTGTAGAAAATAATTTCAAAGTACCAAGTCACATGATAGTTACGCTATTGTAGAAAATAATTTCAAAGTACCAAGTCACATTATAGTTACGATATTGTATAAAATAATTTCAAAGTACCAAGTCACATGATAGTTACGCTTTTGTAGAAAATAATTTCAAAGTACCAAGTCCTATGATAGTTAAGCTTTTGTAGAAAATAATTTCAAAGTACCATGTCACATGATAGTTATCCTATTGTAGAAAATAATTTCAAAGTACCATGTCACATAATAGTTACGCTATTATAGAAAATAATATCAAAAAGCCAAGTCATATTATATCTACGCTTTTGTAAAAAATAAATACAAAGTACAATGTCACATAATAGTTACAATTTTGTAGAAAATAATTTCAAAGTATCACGTCTCATTATAGTTACGATATTTTAGAAAATAATTTCAAAGTACTAAGTCACATGATAGTTACACTTTTGTAGAAAATAATTTCAAAGTACCATGTCACATGATAGTTACGCTTTTGTAGAAATAATTTCAGACCAAGTCATGATAGTTACGCTTTTGTAGAAAATATTCAAAACCAAGTCGCATGATAGTTATGCTATTATATAATATAAGTTCAATGTACCATGTAATAGTATAGATACACTTTTAAAGGAAATAATATCGAAGTACAGTGTTATCTTAAATTTCCGCTTAGATAGAATATGATATCAGTGAATCAAGTTAAAAGATAGTAACTCTAATATTTAACATCATATAATTGTAAAAAGTCACATGATATTTACGCTTAATTAGAAAATAATTTCAAAGTACCAAGTCACATGATAGTTACGTTATAATAGAAAATAATTTCAAAGTACCAAGTTACATTACAGTTCCGCTATTATAGAAAATAATTTCAAAGTACCAATTCGCATTATAGTTACGCTATTGTATAAAATAATTTCAAAGTACCAAGTCACATGATAGTTAAACTATTCTAGAAAATAATTACAAAGAACCAAGTCACATGATAGTTACGCTCTTCTAGAAAATAATTTCAAAGTACCAACTCACATTACATTTACACTATTGTAGGAAATAATTTCAAAGCACCAAGTCACATGATAGTTACGCTAATATTGAAAAAACTGTCAAAGTACAAAGTCAAACTATAGATGCGCTATAATATAAAATAATTTAATAGTATCAAGTCACATGATAGTTACGCTATTGTATAAAATAATTTCAAAGTACCAAGTCTCATTATAGTTACGCTTTTGTAGAAAATAGTTTCAAAGTACCAAGTCACATGATAGTTACGCTATTGTAGAAAATAATTTCAAAGTACCAAGTCACATAATAGTTACGCTATTATAAAAAATAATTTCAAAGTACCAAGTCACAAGATAGTTACGCTATTGTAGAAAATAATTCCAAAGTAGCAAGTCATATGATAGTTACGCTATTATAGAATATAATTTCAAAGTACCATGTCACATGATAGTTACGCTATTGTAAAAAATTATTTTAAAGTACCAAGTCCTATGATAGTTAAGCTCTTGTAGAAAATACTTACATAGAACCATCTCAAATGGTATTTATGCTTTTATATAAAATGATATCAAACGATCAATTCACAGGATATTAACAATATAGTGAAAAAAAATTAATAAGTGAAATGTCACTTTATATTAAAGAGTTAACATTAAAATTAATAGTTGAGACATTAAGAGTTATATTTATGCTAATGTAGAAAATAATTTCAAAGTACCAAGTCAAAAGATAGTTACGCTTTTGTAGAAAATAGTTTCAAAGTACCAAGTCGCATGATAGTTACGCTTTTGTAGAAAATAATTTCAAAGTACCATGTCACATGATAGTTACGCTTTTGTAGAAAATAATTTCAAAAAACCAAGTCGCATGATAGTTACTATATTGTAGAAAATAATTTCAAAGTACCAAGTCACCTGATTGTTAAGCTATTGTAGAAAATAATGTCAAAGTACCATGTCACATGATAGTTACGATATTTTAGAAAATAATTTCAAAGTAAAAAGTCACAAGATAGTTACGCTATTGTAGAAAATAATTTCAAAGTACCAAGTCACATGATAGTTACGCTTCATTAGAAAATAATTTCAAAGTACCAAGTCACATGATAGTTACTATATTATAGAATATAATTTCGAAGTACCAAGTCAGAGGATAGTTACTCTATTATAGAAAATCATTTCAAAGTACCAGGTCATATGATAATTACGGTATTGTATAAAATAATTTCTAAGTACCAAGTCACTTGATAATTATGCTATTGTAGAACATAATTTCAAAAAACCAAGTCACATGATAGTTACGCTATTGTAGAAAATAATTTCAAAGTACCATGTCACATGATAGTTACGCTATTGGAGAAAATAATTTCAAAGTATCAAGTCACATGATAGTTACACTATTATAGAAAATAATTTCAAATTAACAAATCACATTATATTTACGCTATTTTAGAAAATAATTGCAAAGTACCAAGTCACATGATAGTTACGCTATTGTAGAAAACAATTTCAAAGTACCATGTCACATGATATTTACTCTATTGTATTAAATAATTTCAAATTTATATCGCTCTCCATAGTTACGCTATTTTTTATAATTAATACGTAGTACCTAGACACATTTTTTATTAGCTTTTTTATAAATTTACTTCTAAGTACAATGACGCAACTTATTGAAGCTAGAGTATACAATAAATTAATAGTCCAATTTAACATTATAGATACGCTTATATGGTAAATAAATTAAAATTACCCAGTCACTTTATAGTTACGCTATTGTAGAAAATAATGTAAAAGTACCAAGTCACATGATAGTTCCGCCATTGTAGAAAAAAATTTCTAAGTACTATGTCACATGATAGTTAAGCTATTGTATAAAATAATTTCAAAGTACAAAGCCACATGAGAGTTACGTTACTGCAGAAAATAATATTAAAGTGCAAAGACACATGATAGTTACAATATTATAGAAAATAATTTCAAAGCACCATGTAACGTGATATTTAAAATTTTATAGAAAATAATTTCACAATACTATTTGATATGATGAGTCAGCGTATGGATACCATTAAAACACAGTGTCAAGTAACATGATAGGTCCACTACTATATAAAATCATAACGATGTAACATCTAACTAGATCGTTAAACTATTGATGAAACTAGTATAAAATTACGAAGTCCTTTCAATCTTTAAATTTTGAAAAAGAATTTAGACAGGGTTACGTGCGAGCACGTAGACCCGTCTAATTTTTTTTTTTCATAATTTCCTGAATTAAATTTCTTGGTACTTTGAAATTATTTTATATAAAAGCGTAAATATAATGTGACATTATAATTTGAAATGATTTTCTATTAAAGCCTAACAATAAGGTGAGATGGTACTTTGCAAGTCTTTTCCATAATAGCGTAACTTTAATGTCAGTTTGTACTTTTGATATTATTTTCTATAATAGCGTAAATATCATGTGACTTGGTACTTTGAAATTATTTTCTATAATAGTGTAACTATCATATTACTTGTTAATTTGAAATTATTTTCTACAAAGCGTAACTATCATGTGACTTGGTACTTTGAAATTATGTTCTACAATATCATAACTGTCATGTGACTTGGTACTATGAAATTATTTTCTAAAATAGCGTAACTGTCATGTGACATAGTACTTTGAAAGTATTTTCTATAATAGCGTAACTATCATGTGACTTGGTACTTTGAAATTATTTTCTACAATAGCGTAACTATCATGTGACTTGGTACTTTGAAATTATTTTCTACAAAAGCGTAACTA
>NC_142795.1:78543004-78627138 GCF_049724085.1 Artemia sp. Qi Xiang Cuo | reverse complement strand
GTACGCAAAGTATATAGCTTCAAGCAAATTCCATATGATGTTTCAAATTACTATAGCTTCTATAGAAATGATATCTCTTTGCAAATGACACTGGTAACCCAATTCGTTTAAAATATACACACATATAAATGCCTCAGGCGTATATTTGCATAAATATTTTCAAGTGCACATGGCCTTACTACTCATATGTCCCTTTCCCTTTGGATGATAAAACCATGCAAGTGCTGTATCAAGTATAACTCACGAAAATCTTGTTAATTTTGTCAACTTTTCAACTTTTTACATCCCTGCTTTCAATAGAAAAAAAAATCAAGGTACTATCACTTAAATATAATAACTCCTTATGCCCCCCTTCTGGATACCATCTTGATAGGATACCGTCTCTGCTTTAAATAAAAAAAAATAATTAACTTATTGGCACCCCTGCTTTAAAAAAAAATCGAGGTATTATCATTTAAATATGATAGCTCAATACCCCCCGCCTCCCTCTGGATACCACCTTGTTAGGATGTAGTCTCTTCTTTAAATTAAAAAAAAATAACTTTTTTGGATCTCTGCTTTCAATGAATCACATTTATAGCTATTAGAACTTAAACATAATACCTCCCTACACACACACCCCCACCCCTCTGAATACCACCGTGATAGGATAGCGTCTTCGCTCTCATTGGAAAAATAATGTAAGGAATAAATAAAAGGGTATCCAAATTGTTAAAAAAGAAACGCAAATCACACTAAACAGCCTAGTGTTCCTTGAAAAAAAATTGAGGGTATGAGTAAAGGGGTACAAAGACAACAACAAAATGTCGAAATTATTCAGATATACCTCAAATTATTGGAAAACTGAGTGATAGATTCGCCATGGCATTCCATAAGATCCAAAGAATCAAATTAAAAGGGAGCACACACTAAAGCTAAATTAGGCCAGTAGCCTATGAGAAATCGTAAAATACCCAAGGCAATGAACATGTCTCAATGGGGGGCCCTGGGTCTATCAAAATATTTCAATGGTTTCCCAGGGAATTTGATGTCATTTTCTTCCGTCTCCACTTTAAATGAAAAAAATAATTGTCTTTTTGGCATCCCTGCTTTCAATAAAAAAAAGAGGTATTATCATTTAAAAATGATAGCCCCCTATCCCCCTCCCCTATAGGCAATAATTTACAATTTATTTATGAATCATATTTTTGGGGTAACTTCCGGTTCAATCTTTAATTCCCCAACCTTTTACATAGCTTAGTCTATAGCTAAATTTTGTCTAAATCGAAGGTTATTTTTTTTTTTTGGGGGGGGGGGGTAAAAATTTTACATAAATAAGATTTTATTTTATATCAGATGTTCAATAATTTAGTATTAAATATTAATAAAATCTTATCTAAAAACAGCAAAAAAAAAATAATTTACAAGCTTACAATTCAGCTGTAGAAACAATCTGTCGGTTGTCAATTTCAAAATCCAACAAAAAGCTGAAGCTGTGTAATAGTGAATGCATTCTGTAGTTCTATTCAACTTGAAAATAAAATTCTTGACTACGAATGATGTAAGAAATAGCGATTGGGAATCTGCATTCGACATGATTTAAACTCATTTCATAAAGACGATACTTTTTTTTGTCAACATATTAAGAACTGTGTATATTGCAATATTTGCAATTGCATCTGTCTGGTTTTTATGCAAAGTAACAAAAGAGACAGAAATTAATGAACAAGAGAGCAGTGAAGAATTATGGTACACAAAGTAATATTTGGCAGGGCAAGTCACTGCTGATAAATCACTAGGGGTGGCACCGTGATTGCGTGATTTTCGGGGATTGGAGGAACCCTTTTTTCTTTCGGGGTGACGCATAGATTTTCGAGGAAATACCCGAAAATTCGGAGATAGTGCAAGCTCTGCTTGATTTCTAATCAGGAAAATTGAAATACTGAACCACACGAGAAGGAAAATGTCCGACTTTGCGGTTGACGCAATAAAGAATTGCAGCAAAATTAATTTGAAGTCGACCGAGCGCCGCCACCTCTGCCGGCGGCGGCGCGCCTGCGACGCGCCGGCGGCGTTACAACACTTCGGCGGTGTTCAACCGGGCCTTTCGTCAGCGGCGTTCAGTCCATCCGCCGGTGCGGTGCCGGGGTCTATATATATATATATATATATATATATATATATATATATATATATATATATAGATAAATAATAGTAAAATAAACTGAAAGATTACTGAGGTAAACGCCTGTTTCCACTAATAGTTTTGTAAGTTAAAATTTTAACATCTTGTAAGTCAAAAGAATTGAAAAGAATATTAAAATAGTAAAGTAAAAAGAATAGATTTGTCAAGTAAGAAGAAGAAAGGAGAAAGCAAAGAAAGCAATAGAAAGCAAATCTCTTCGAGCCTCAATCATTCAAATAAAAAGCATATAAGGACTTTTAGAGTTTATATGTAAGAAACGTTAAACAAGAACCTGGACAAGGACTACTTTAAACAGTCATTTCCATTGAAATTTTCCGAAGCTAAAAATATCAGCATCTTGCAACATGAAAGAAGTAAAGAGAATAGCAAAGCAGATAGTGAAGTAAGAAAATATATTTGCCAAGAAAAAAAGGGGATAGGAGAAAGCAAAACAAATCTTTGAGCCAGAAGCATTCAAATACAAAACATATACGGACATTCTGAGTTTATTTGTAAAAAACGTTAAAAAATAACCAGAGAAAGGACTACTTTAAACAGCCATTTCCATTGATATTTTTCCATGTGGATTGTAGCCCTCTACTTCAAAATCTTCAGCTTGGAACTCTTCCAACGTTTCAACTTTACGCTTTATCTTTAATTTAGGGAAGGGTCTTGGCTCCCTTTCTAACTGAATTTTCAAAGCGTCAACGTGGTTTAAATACACATGCGCATCACCCAACGTGTGGATGAATTCTCCAGGCTAAAAAAAAAAAAAATAAACCATGAGGATAATTCGAAAAATAGGAAAAAAGGAGGGGCAATGGAGGCTAACCTATTTTGATGTGCAGAAAACCAAGACAGTATACTTTAACTAGATTAATCATGTGACAATAAACCAGATTCTAAGAAATAGAAAGAAAGATATACCACAAGAAATTTACGGGTAAAAATGAAAAAGATAAATCTAATGAGGAACAAGCACCATACTTGCATGAGGGGCTACATGGATTCGTCTTGGTTCCCCTTGAAATATCAAGATTCACACGGATTTTTCAGTATTTTACATATAATTCGCCTTGTAACAATCTTGAAAAACCTACCACAAAACAAGTACTATTGGCACGATTTGCTCTTTACTTACACCTCATTACCACGGACTGTTTTGATATATAGCAAAAGAGACGGCTTCATCATTTTTTTTTCTAGCTGAAGTAGGTTTTAAAGTAGATTTACGAAATATTTCACGTTTCTAGCTTTAATAGTTTCTCAGGTTACTCGGCATAAACCAGGGGTACTTTCTACATCATATTGTGTTCTACGTAAAGATCGCCACTAATACTCATCACTTTTATTAATAAAGCCTGCATTACGTAACAAACGTAACAAATGACAAAACAAAATCAGTCCTGACTATTTGTTCTCAGTGTTTCAAGCAGGGTTGCAACTCGACAAAAAAAAAACAACTTAGAATGCAGAAAAGTACAACTAAAGGAAAAAGTATTTTCTTCAAAAAAAATATTGTGTGTACTGTTTAAAGCCACATTTCTATTTGACCTTTAACGGACATAACACCAAATGCATCAGCCAACACTCATTTTTCTACGCTGTGTTGAAATAAGAATTTCTTGGTCGATATAATTTTTTTCAGCCCGAAAAACGCCAAATGAACACGCAACTTTACGCATTATTGACCATTGCAACAATGTGCTCAGAACTGAGTTGAACCCCTCAGATGAATTTTCCTCAAAAGTGTAAAAGAGAGATTACTTGCCAACAGTTCGGTGGTGAACAGATGTGCTTTATATTACTCGTTTACATCAGTACATATTTTCGTAATCCAATCATCCTTTCAGCGTATATCAGAAACGGAAGCCAAGCAACCCCGCTTCTTAAAGATTGACTGATTCTAATATTAGGGCCGTATTCAGGATTTTGTTCGGGTGGGAGATTATTTATGTTTGAGGGGTATAAAAAAAAACTTTACAAACGCAACAAAAAATTTTTATATGTATTTTTACTTGTGTACGAGTCAGACAAAAATTTATGGGGGGTCTTGCCGGGAACCCCCCCCCCCCCAGGATTATGTACTGTCTACAGTGTTACTGTGTAAAATTGTAATCCAGTAAAATGAACGAAAATTAGATTCTACTCTCTTGGGTAGAATCTACCCCTATAAAATTCCACACCAGTAAAAAAACATTAGGGTTTTTGAGTCACCGAATTTAAGTAGTCCTTCTGTTTACCTAAATATCCACTTTGGCAGACTCCTGTTTGCGGCCTGCATTCTACATTAATTTATGGGTCGCAGAAAATTATGGCAAAGTACTAAAATTCCAGGATATGGGGTAAGTATCACGAGCCTCTTGACTCAATAGCAGTGAGTTAATTATAATAGATCTTTTTGTTCTACAATAGCTTCGACAATAAAATCCAAAGAAAAGGCATGGGACATACAACTCCTACAAGCTTCAATAGAACTAACTATTTAAATGACCTCCAAACAAATGTAAGAATAACACAATCACATTAGCAATCAAAAGGGTTTTTATGTTACAGTTATAATAAAAATTTTAGCATCTGATAAATAAAATTTATATCTTCGGATTTAAAAGGGAATAACATGACATTTTATGACCATTAAATATTCTTTTAATGGGATGGCGACTCTCGCTATATGCATTAAAAAGATGTCTATAAGGAGCATAAATTCAAACACTAAAATTATAGTCAGGAAGCAGAGACAAAGGGGTTGAAAAACTAGTCAGTCATTTCCAATGAAGAGAAAAAGACAATTATTTACTTGAACGCCATGAGTGCACTAGAAAATTCATTCCGGGGGAGGGGGATTAATTGTATTATTACTTTTTACAAGAACCATGTTGAGAAAAACTTTACTTTCTTTCGGTAAACTTTATCGGCAAAAATTATCCAGAGTGTAAACTCGAGGATTGTCGAGTATTTAGGAACGCACGTTGGAAGGGAGTGAGGTTTCAAGTATACCTTCCCCAAAACCTCAGGATTTTTTAATTGTCTCACAATTTATTGTAACTTTAATTGTATCCGTCGTCTTGCTGTTTTCAAGAATAATCCTCCCCATCCCCAACTAAATTTTTGCGTTTGCATCTGATAAATAACAAGAATAAAAAAAGTATGAAGCCCCTTAGGGCTGGATACAATACTACTCAATATAGCAAACTTCCCACTTTTCGGAAACAGGCTGTTAGAAACCTAATCAATTAGCTCCTCCTCATATGTTTTTGAGATTTTAAAAACACTTCATTTTTATGTAGGTTCACAAGGGAACTACCAAAAAGTATCATATCCTTAAAAAAAAATGTAATTTGCCCATAGTTTCGCAAACACATAAGCAAACACACAGAAAAAAAGTATTTTCTTACCAATAAAATAAATAGAGCGGTTTAATCAAGACTACCATTTTTTTTTATAAAAATATCTCCATTGCGGAGTCATTTTTTCGCGATTATAAATTCTTACAAATCCTTACAAACTCCTTCGCCAATGACCTTTGACGGGCAATCCCAAGACTAAAACTGAACAAAAAAGAAGTTTTTTCACCAAGACCGACACCAGAAACTTAACACAAACCCATTTTTTTTCCCTCGAGATTTATCTCTCTTTGTCTTGTCATGGTAGGCCAGTTAGGCTTTAGATCTTTTATACAAAAATTGTTCCGTAGATTAAGGCGACTGCGCCTTTCTTATTCGCCCGCTCTTTACGCCAGAGTTTTGTGGTGCTATGAGGCTCGCGTCCATGAATCAGGATACATGGACGCGATTATATTCGCGATATATTCATTTCCCTTCCTAAAATGAAAAAAGTTATGCCAATCAAGTTTTAAACAATATAAATTTATTAATGTTGTTAAAATGGTAAACCTGATCGTAGTTTATTTATGATTTATTCAAAGCATACCGTGTTGGGTCAATCTGTGTGTGTCGGGGTTTTTAGGGGGGGGGGAGAACTGTATTCAAAACTTTCAATTCCTGTTTTTTTTAATTACCTTAAAAAAAGAGTCCTTGTCAGTCAAGTTTTTAAATATGTTTTTAGAAATGTTTTCTGTATGGACTGTTTTGTTTATTATTATTATAAACTTTCTCTATTATGATTATAACAGAAGGCTTCCGTTGGATCAAAGTGATCAAATAAGCGATCAAAGCAAATAAAGTTCATTTCTAAAATTTGACGATTATTTTTTATGTATTGGTACAACCGTCGCAATTAGCTTTTTTGCATCAATCAGTATATTTCTACCAACAGAAAGAAAAAATTGTTAAGTGGTTCGGAGATCAGTTTTTGCTCCTTACGATTTCTTTAATACGGGTGGGACGGAGGAGCGTTCGCCAGTATTTCAGACCCAGGGAATATAAAAATTAATTTTGAAAAAATGCGACACTACAATAATTCAGAAACGGAAGAAGCGTCTGAACGTATGTTTGATTTTAGCTTGATCCACGCGAAGAGCCTAATAGATTTTAGAGAAGAGCCTAAATGGAAGAATGAGACCACCCAGGCAGGTAACAGCCCCCTTCTTCGTTTTGTCTATTGTTCTAAGTTTGTGCCAGAGTTATGATACCTCTCTTAGCAAAATGGTCTTACAAATTGTTAATTGTTCTTAAAAATCAAACCCAAACTCAAGGGAGTCAATTTAATGCATTTAACGTTTGATGTCTCCTAAGTTACTTGTTCTAGACCTGATCAACTTTGACACTAAAACCTCCATACAGTTATCTATTTATTAAATATATACGAAATATCGATATTTACATTGCTAAAAGGAGGGCCAATAACTACCATTTTCCCTTAATGCATTTATTCCACAATCCTGCTCCCCTCCACAGAGCCTCAACATTTTTACGACTTTTCCTTAAATTTTCATGCAATTAGTACCTTTTTCGGTTGACTAATTTGTCTCCCTCATAAAGAAAGTCACGCGTACGCGCATGGTAAAAGCGCTCTTACATAAAATTGACAGCCAAAACTTCGTTGAAACACAAATTCTCCAAAACAAACTTTTTAAGTGGTGAATTGTTCACATTCAAATAACAAGGAAAAAAACAACTTTAAAAATAATAGAATTTTGTATCTCTTTTTCCATGGCAGTGCAAATGCTTATTAGAATTCAGTGACTTAAATCTAAACTTAATTTCAGGGAAATTTGATATTCACGGAACGTCAAACAAGAAAACATGTTTTTCTTTCTTCGCCAAAGAGTATTAAAAACAGCTGTTTTTCAAGTTTCTTTTACAAATGAAACACTAAATATTGAGACAGTAAACTAGTTTGTTTTCTTCAATCGCACTAAACAAAACAAACAAACACAGATGAAATAAAAAGTAATGGGTCATGTTTCTATGAAAAACAAGAGGAATATGAAAGATTTATAATGAAATGATTTCAAGGTTAAGAAAGTCTGATGCATAAATTTGTTGAACTTGAGGATTTAATTCGGTCTTGGTAAAAACTTTCGGTCAAATATATATAATACAGATACATGCTGCCAAAAAAGGCTGTCGCTAGACTAGATTTCTAAGTTTTGAGTCACAATAGAGTCAGTTGTTGGTTAGTTAATTTGGTTAATGAATGAATTGATATTGTTTTCTTGACTCGTCTTCTTGGTTACAGAGTAAGTGTTCGAAACGCCCCTGATTTAGCCTCGCACTTTTTCTTAAGAGTTAAAGCTGTACTATACTTTCTTATAATCTGACTAAAGAATAAGGGCATATCAAGAATTTTTGTTCGGAGAGGGGCTGATTTTTTTTTCTTTTACTAGAAGTTTTAAAAATGCATCATGTTTATTAAGTTTTTCAAGTCGAAATTTTATTGGGGGAGGAGAGATTTCAAATTCGCCCCCCCCCCCGTGTATACGGTCTTGCTGACGAGTAGCTCTGTTCTTCTCCATGAAGACTGTGTACAGCCAAATAATAGGCCTGAGTTTCCATGTGGATAATCTTCCCCTTAGGTATCTCCCCTTCCAAAAAATAGAATTCTAGGAGGCAAAGCTCTGGGGTATTTGAGACAATTTCAATCTTTCCTTCAAGACGTAGGACATTTCCATCTAAGATATATAAGCTTCGTCTGAGAAACTTGTGACCTTCTGCATATTTTACAGTATATTTCCCACTGTAGCTTTTCTCTGTAGATCGTCAGAGGCACTAAGGATCTGATTGGTCTGTATTTTCTATTGGTTCCCGGCGCTTGGACCAAACAGTTCGTGGTAACGAACTATAAGTAAGGAGCGATCCGGTTCAATGGTAACCGAAACTCTAGGAAACGGGATTTTGATACCAATAGATACATCAAAAGAATCCAATTTTAATGCTAATTTCAAATATATAAGTTTCATCAAGTTTAGTCTTACCCATCAAAAGTTAAGTGCCTGAGAAAATTTGGCTGATTTCCAAAAAAAGGGGGAAACACTCCCTAAAAATTATAGAACCTTAGTGAAAATCACAACATCATATTCAGTGTATCAGAGAACTACAAAAATGTGGAATTTTGCATTTTTTGCCAGAAGAAAGATCACGGATGCGTGTTTATTTGTTGTTTTTTTTTCCCAGGGGTGATCATATCGACCCAGTGGTCCTAGAATATCGTGGGAGGGCTCATTCGAACGGAAATTTAAAGTTCTAGTGCCCTTTTTAAGTGAAAGAAAAAATGGAGGGCAACTAGGCTCCCTCCCACGCTCATTTTTTCCCCAAAGTCACCCGATCAAAATTTTGAGATCACCATTTTGTTCAGCATGGTCGAAAATATGATAACTATGTCTTTTAGGATGACTTAATCCCCCGAAGTCCCCGAGGGGAGGGCTTAAAGTTACGAATTTCACCCAATGTTAACATATAGTATTGGTTATTGGGAAGTATACAGACGTTTTCAGGGTGGATTTTTTCTGGTAGTGGGGGGGGGAGGGTCGGGGGTTATGTGGAAGGACCTTTCCACGAAGGAAGTTTTCATGGAGGAAGGGACATTGCTATGAAGGGACGCCGAATTTCCCGGCATTATTTAAAAAAAGGTCAAAAATTAAATTAAAAAAACAAGTTTTTCAACTGAAAATAAGGAGCAACATTAAAACTTAAAACGAACAGAAAATATTACGTATATGATTGGGTTCACCCACTAGTCAATACCTCGCTCTTTAAGCCAAAGATTTTTTAGTACTTTCATAAGAGCTATTTATTCTATTCAACGGCCTTTGTGATTAAGGGGTCATTTTTAAAGAATTGTATCAAAATTCGAAATTTAGCTTAAAGAGCAAGGTATTGACTAGGGGGCGAACCCCTTAATATACGTATTAAAAATATATGAATATAGAAGTTCGTTACGTAAGTTAATTCGTAAGTTACGTATATTTATTACTAATAAAAACGTTCGAAAATAAAATTAAACAATTTTCGAGAAAGCCATTTAACCAAATAAAAGTAAAATTAATATGCAAATTTTGTTTTAATTATTCATTTACGGTGAGCCAAAATCAAAACCTGCATTAATTCAAAAACGTTCAAAAATTAAACAAAAAAAAATTTCTTTTAACTGAAAGTAAGGAACGACGTTAAAACTTAAAACGAACAGAAATTATTCCGTATATGAAAGGGGCTTTCCCCTCCTCAACGCCTCGCTCTTTACGCTATAGTTTGACTTTCTCACAACTCTAATTTTTAAAACAATAAAAAACTTTAGCGTAAAGAGCGAGGCGTTGAGGAGCGGACAGCCCCTGTCATATACAGAATAATTTCTGTTCGTTTTAAGTTTTAACGTCGTTCCTTACTTTCAGTTAAAAAAAAACTTGTTTTTTTTATTTAATTACCAACACAAAGCCTAAGTCTTATAGCCGATAATTCCTTTAACAGAAGCCTAGTAGCAATAAAATTTACTGAATGTAAGGCAGTTTGTGGCGAGGAACTGTAAGTAAAGACCGACACATGTCTGTACTATACTTCATTAAGCACATGAGGTATTGGGGAAGGTGGGATGCCAGTTGTTCTTTTGAAGAGGGAGGAGATACCCTAACCCTCAGAAAAGTGATTTTTTTAGGGTCAGATTTTTCAACCTTTTACGAAAGGCCCTTCCAATCAATAGTAAAGGACTTAGCATCTAGCATCTCTTCCTTCGGAATCATGGTTGCAGCACAAACTGGAACCTAGTAAGGCCCAAACAACAGGAAGTAAAACTTGTATTAAATGTAAAAAAAAGTAAGGGATAGAGAAGGCATTCATGCATGAATTAAGGAGGGGTGAAATTGAGGCCATGGATAAAATTGTCGAAGATCTGGAAAGTGAAGCAGGCGGTATAATATTAAGGGTTCTTATCTGTTATAGCAACAACACTCAATAATTATGCTGTGTAAAACTCGAGAAGACCCCGGTTTCATCTGTCTGTATTAAGAGACACTTAGCTTGCGCATAGTGGATAATAAGTGGTGTGTGACAGAGAACATTAGACGTAGATAATTTGGGCTATATATTTGCACATTAGGGGTGGGGGAAAGTGTTTGGACAGCGTGAAGTTAGAAACCAAATCTTACTTCATAATATGCAAAATAATTGTATCTAACACATTTTGCATGCAGATCCGCTAAACTTTGCCCCCACCCTCCTACTGTAACCCTACTCAGATTAATTTCTGCTCGTTTTTAGTTTAACTTATTTTAATTTATGTTTGTTTTGGGTTTCTTTTATATATTGTTACTGATTTGTGGTAGTTGTATGCTTGGTAGATTATTCGATTCTATATTTGGTTATTTTTGGCTTAGTGGAGTTCTTTACTTTTTTTTTTGAAAGACTTATTATGTGCAAAAAGTTTTTTTTTATTAATATTATACAGGGAAGATGCTAAGCGAAAGTAGTGAAAGGGGTATCTGTCAATAGAGAATTGGATCGCAAACCGTGGTTTGTCTTTGCGTTTACAATATTTAAACTATTAAAATTTGTTTTTAAACTATTAACTATTATATTTTCATATTATTTTGTTTTATTTCATTAACATTAACCAAACTTGACTTCTCGCGTGGGTGCCAGCTAATTAAAAAGTTCCCAAATATCTTTAGACAAAAATAAGAAAAAGAAAAGAAAAAACGCAGCAAAAGGCAAAAGATAGAAATAAGAGTAGTAAAAAAAGAAGAGCAGAGGCCATCCCAGCGTGAGTAGAAAGTACAACAAATTTAAAATTAGTGACAAGAAAAGACTTAAAGAGAGATAAGCAGGACATTTTGATAATGCGTTAAACCGCGACAAAGCTGTAGGAAATGGTATGGATAAAAATGAACAATTTTGGAAAATGGTTGCCGTAAAGTTAAGGATAAACTACGAAAATTTAGGAATATGATTTTAGAAAAAGAGGAAGCGCCAAGTGATTTGAGAAAAACTTCAAGAAAAACCAAACCACTTTATAAGAATGGAGATAATAGTGAGTATGGTCATTAAAGAGGCATTAGCTTTATTTCTGTAGGAACCAAATTAATCAGCAAAATGATACTTATTAGACTAAAAGATACTGTAGATAAAGTTTTAAGAAAAGAACAGTGCCGTTTCAAGAACGGGAGAGGATGCGTCGATGAAATTTTCACTATAGATTAATACCTGAAGAGTGTCTAAATCATCAGACCCTTTAGTCTTCAGTTTTATAGATTACATACATACATTTAACTCAGCCGATAGAAAAGCTTGAGGTAGGAACTGGGGTTAATGGCTGGTTTGGTGCTTAATTAGGATTTAAGTATGGTTGTGTCCTATCCCCGTTTATACGGAATATTTTCATGGACTCCAACCTAAGGAACACAGCAATGGCCATAGGAGAGAATGTACTCAGATGGGAAGGTAAAATTCTCCTAGATTTAGATTATGCAGACGATTCGAGTATCCTAGACAAAAATGTTAGCAAAATCAATGAATTTTTTTAGGAAAACCTCCTTTAAACCTTCAAAACCTCCTTTTAGGAGGTTTTGAGGGCTCAGGGTGCAAGAATAGGTTTGAAAATTAGTGTTAGAAAAACTAAGTAGTCTTCACTAGGAATAAATGAAGGTGAAGGCGAGATATTGGGTCAATCTTTTATGGTTTAATAATTTATTTATTAACATTTTTAATAATTTATTATTATATAATAATTTATTATTTATTATTAACATGTTTAATAATAATGTATTATTAAATATGGTAAATGCAGTGAAGATGAAAACAGTAGAATAACCAAGACCCACTCAGTTTTGACTCAGTTGAAAAAATTTAAGAAAATAGAAAGATCAATCAGCGAACCAGGATTAGAATGTTGGAAGCCATAGTAATAACAGTGGTTAACTATGGCTCTGTAGCGTGGGCGCTTGGAAAGACAGATCAAGTTCTATTAAACATTTTCCTAAGGATTCGTCCAATAATTAGTTTTAGGTATCCGTTCGACTGACTGAATGCCAAACAACAAGGTGTAAAAAGAATGTGGTTCGAGCCCACTTTCTAAGACTATAATGAAAGAAAGGTTGAGATCGCTAGGACACGTTTTACGAATGATAGATTGTCAAAGATTGTGCTTTTCGTCATCCATACAGAGCCAAGACAAAACTGACTGAAAACTTGCTGTGACCTGCAAGTTATGTTTTGTTCAGAATATATATAGTTTGCTTTAATTTTAATTAAATAAAAAAATAAAATTTTTTTTTAACTGAAAGTAAGGAGCGACGTTAAAGCTTAAAACGAACAGAAATTATTCCGTATATGAAAGGGGCGGTTCCCTCCTCAACGCCTCGCTCTTTATGCTAAAGTTTTATATTGTTTTAAAAATAAAGTTGTGAGACCGAGTCAAACTTTAGCGTAAAGAGCGAGGGATTGAGGAGGGAACCGTCCCTTTCATATACGGAATAACCTGTTCGTTTTAAGTTTTAATGTCGCTCCTTACTTTCAGTTAAAAAAAAACTTGTTTTTTTTTATTTACTTTCTGAACGTTTTTTGAATTAATGTAGCTTTGATTTTGGCTCACCGTACATGAATAATTAAAACGAAATTTGCATATTTATTTTACTTTTTTTTGACTAAATGGCTTTCTCGAAATTTTGTTTTGACGTAAGTTACGAATTAACTTACGTAATGAATTTCTATATTCGTGTTTTTATTACGTATATTAGTGAGTTCGACCCCCTAGTCAATACCTCACTCTATACGCTAAAGTTCGAATTTTGGTCGAATCACAAACCCCTGAACCACAAAGGCCGGTTAATTACTCTTTTGAAAACTCTTTTGAAAGTACTAAAAAAAACTTTAGCATAAAGAGCGAGGTATTGATTAGGGGGTGAAACCCCTCATATACGTAATAGTTTCTGTTCGTTTTAATTTTTAAAGTTGCTCCTTAGATTCAGTTGAAAAAACTTGTTTTTTAATTTAATTTCTGATCGTTTTTTAAATAATGCTGGGAAATCCGGCACCCCTTCATAGAAATGTCCCTTCCCCCAAGGAAACATCCTCCAGGGAAAAATCCTCCCCGTAACTCCCTCCTGCAAACCCCTCCCGCCAGAAAAAAATCCCTCCTGAAATCGTCTGTATACTTCCCATTAACCAATATTATATGTAAACAATGGGCAAAATTCATAACTTGCAGCCCTTCCCCCGGGAACTATGGGGCATTAAGTCATCCTCAAAGACATATTTATTAGATTTTCAACTGTGCTGAACAGAATGGCTATCTCAAAATTTTGATTGGGGGAAAAATGAGCGTGGGAGGGGGCCAATTTGCCCTCCAGTTTTTTGGTCACTTAAAAAGGGCACTAGAGCTTTTAATTTCTGTTCGAATGAGCCCTCTCACGATATTCTATGACTACTGGATCGATACGATCACCCCTGAAAAAAAACAAAAAAAAAACAAATTAACACGCATCCGTGATCTTTCTTGTGGCAAAAAATACAAAATTCCACATTTTTTAGATAGGAGCTTGAAACTTCTATAACAGGGTTCTCTGATACGCTGAATCTGATGGTGCGATTTTCATTAAAGTTCTATGACTTTTAGGGGTTGTTTCCCCCCCTTTTTGAAAATAAGGTAAATTTTCTCGGAGCCGGGTCGCTCCTTACTTACAATTCGATACCACAAACTGTTTGATACTTTAGTAACTCTACTGATGATGATGACTGATTATGGCATCGAAATATCTAGAGCTTTTGCATATATTTGTTTCACTGTCTAATAAAAGGACCTATCCCTACTTGAAACGCTTATTTATATCGTCATAGAAAAGGCAGTGTGGTCTTGAAAAAAATACTAACGTCTTATATATGGGGATGACAGATCAACTATACAATCAGCAACATTTCATTTTTAATTAGAAGAAAAGAAGACTGTACCACCTTTATTAAAAATTCAACACAATAATAAAGAAGTCAAGACAGTTACTCAACCTTTTGAGTCAATGGACCGGAAACTTTCTGTGACCCGAAAGTTATTATTTTTTCAGTACAAAAATAGTTTGTTCTAATTTTAATACTTTAGTAACTCTACTGATGATGGTGACTAACTATGCCGTCGAAATTGCCTATGCGTCGATAACGAGTATGTTTGGCAATTATTTTAGCGTTCTTGCGAAAGATGGCAATTTTACAATTCAGAATTCTGCCCGAACTTCTAATCTAGTTCATGCCGCTGAATCCCAAAATCTCTCTGCTGAAGTGGTGAAGGCTATCTCTGGCTATCAATTATCTGACCATCTCCCTGTTACATCCATTGTCCAACTTCACGGTTTCAAAGAACATAATAAATATATGGTTCCTCCTAGGCTAAAAACACGTCGTGACTGGGCTGGAATTAATTCTGATTTGTTTTCTTCTTGTACGGGTTTTCTTCTTCTTCTTCTCTTTAACAGCAGGCGGGCTTTTCAGTAACACTATTTAGCCCTCTTCCTTTTGCTTCACTGTGGGCTACAGAGCTACTGCTTGATTGCCTCATATTTATTAGATATATTCAGATATCTTTCAGCAGATCTTTCGACTCTAGGAGTTCAAATATAAGATGATAGATGTCGATTTCTATGCTCTGTGTGCAGGTATAGTTGGCTAGGCTCTTGGCTGATAGTGGGATTTTGTGGTGTTTGAAGTATTTAACAGTTTAGAAAGCAAGGTATGTTGTGCAGACGTCAGCATATTACATTCAAATAGGCAATGGTCAAATGTTTCATTATTCATATTACAATGCCTGCAAAGAGGGGACAGGGGAATTGAACCACTTGAATTAGAAAGTTTATATGAGAATGCAAGGAAATTTAGTCCATTTGTTCCAGAACGAATTCTATGAGTTTATTCTGAATTCTATGGATTTTATTCTGAATGAAGTTCGGGCTCCTTTCCATCTTCTGCAAAGATCAACTAAATTGTCAAAATATGACGTGAGACTTTGCCTGGATATGTATGTAGACAAAATCAGCCATGCTCTTCGTGTTGCCGAAAATCAAGCTTCCCCACTTCGGAAAATACGTAAGGGTGTCATTTCTGGCTGGTCTTCGAACCCTGGTCTCGTTGTTTCTTCCCTCGAGCCAAAATTTTGGTTCAATCATTGGAAGGATTGCGACCGTCCTTCGACTGGTACTGTGAATTTTGTTTGTCTCTATACAAAGAAAAGTTTTTGTAAGGCTCTGACTCTTCATCGTCGAAACCTATTAAACGCCAATTTGGCAAATGCTAAAAATGATAGAAATCTCCTTTTTAGAATTATCACTTGCAGAGATAGGTCTCCTTCATCTGTCTCTACGGCTGACATTCCTGATGAGGGATGTAAATACATTATAAGACCACACTGGCTATACATGTCAAATGAAACTCATAGAGGAAAGAAAATAACAAAAAAAAAAATAAATAAAAAAAAGGTGAAAAAAGGTTCGCCACTGGCTGACAAAATCCTCGTTTTTTCACCTTTTTTTGATTTTATTTTCCATTTTGTTATTTTCTTTCCTCTCTGAATTTCATTTGTGATGAGGGATGGTATGCCTATTATGAATCCAAATTTGCTGCTCCTGATTTCATTGCTACCAGTCCCAACAAAGAGTTCGTTGTTAGCACAGCAGCAATTGTAGATGTCAGTGGGCATTTAAAACCTATATCATACGATGGTACTGACCCCATCAGTGCTTTGCATTTGAAGTTTGGGGGAGAGGCATTAGTCCAACACTTGGCACTTTTAATGGGGATGATTTTTACACAGCGAATTGTACCCTCTTCTTTTTGCATTGGAGATCTTATCCCAATTCTCAAAAAGGAAAACCAAACCCATAATGCTCATCATTTCGACCCATTACGATTGCGACTTCCTTTTGCAAAGTCTTCGAGTTCTTTTTTGATCTGACCTTGAACAGACATGTTACACTCCACCTCGCTAGTTCGGGTTCAAGCGGGAAATAGGTTGTGATGATACCCTCACATTTGTAGCCAATGCACTAATTGATGCCAAATCCTCAGGAGAATGACTAATCCTCGCTAGTCACGATATTAGATGAATCTTGAATTCACTCATCCACCCAGTTATACTCCTCAAAGCGGCCAAACGTGGACTAAATTCCTCGGCGATTCCATGTATTCAAGATATGTACTCTCGATTATGTATTCGCCTGAAACTACCTCCGGATAAAAATATGCCCCCTGTTCCACACAGGAAGCTAATTCATGTCTTGAATGGTGCACGTCAAGGAGCAGTTTCTTCTTCTAATCTTTTCAATAACTGTGTGTTGGATGTCCAAGACCAGTGCCCTGCATCTCTGATACTCTAATTTATTATGCAAATGACGTTTTAAATCCCAGCCATACCCTCCAAAGAATGAATGAGGTCTTTGTTACACTTCAACAGGAGTATCTTAAACTTGGCCTTCGTTTCAATGCTGATAAGTCAGATACAGTGTTTTTTAATTGGAAAGGTGAGCCACCGTCCTCTACAGCGCTTGGCGATGCCACTATTAGAGCTGTTGACCATTTCGTTTATCTAGGCCTTCCCACTGGTTCGTCGCTACGCCAAACCCGATCCCTTCTCCAAGACCATTTCGTACGACGTATATCTGCTTCTTATGCATCGATTGGTGCAGCAAAATTTCGATTCAACCGCCTACTATCAGCCTTGTAATATGTCCTTCAATGTTGGGAATGTTGATTTTTAAATTGTATTTGTTTTATTGAAATAAAAATTTCTTTCAAATTCCATCATGAACTGTTTACAAATATTTTGTAAACAAAATATTATAGCTAATAGTAGCTATACTACTGATAGTAGTAGCCTACTATCAGCTAGCCTCTTGACTGCTGTAGCCCTCCCTCACATCTTGTATATTGCTCGAAGCTGTTTTCTAGAACTGGTTGTCTGAAAGTCCGGCCCATTTTCTTTCGGTTCGCTAAATATTTGCTTCGGTTACCACCTTGGCATCGGAATTCTCCACTGATTGTAGAATTTAAACTTGCTGACGCTGATCTTGCAAATTCTAAATTACTTGACAAGCATAACCAAAAAACTTAATTCTTCACAGAATGATTGGTATCCTGTTTTAATTCAATAGTATTTTTGTATATCTGTGCCATGACCATATTTAGTGCACTAATATTTAAATTTGATTCTAATTCGTGTTTTATTTTTATAGTCTGTTATCGTTGCTATGACAAGAGTTAGTACAATAATTGGTTCCTTGTGTATGTGCTTTTGTTTTATTTGTTTGCTTTTTTTTCTTCTTTTCTTTTTCCTCTACTCCGTCTTATCATGTTATGTGGATGATGGGTGTTAAATAAATAAATAAATATCTAGAGCTTTTGTATATATTTGTTTCACTGTCTAATAAACGGACCTAGCCCTATTTGAAACTCTTATTTGTTTCGTCGTAAAAATTTTGAGAAGCAAAAATCATAGTTTTCAAATTTCTATTAGAAAGAAAACATCAAATTTACGCTTATATTTCTATTTTATACATTGTTTTTTTTTTACGAATCTGCTATTTATGGCTTTGCCCAAATGTCAAAAAAACAAATTATTCATTCTGTCTATTACATTGTATCCTTTAGCTACTTTATAGTACATTTTTGTCTTTTAAAGTTTTTTTTTTAATTACTGACCTGTGTTTTTTTTACTTTAAAATATAAACTTGGTCCTTCTGGGCTTGTTTATTTTTAGTTGATTGAATAGTTGATTTTTTGAAATAAATATCTAATCTTACGTTACAACAACACATTTTAGACATTGAGAAAGGCAAATTCAGGAGCGTTTTTCAGGACTGTCAAATTGAGTAACGAAGATTTAACGTCAAATTGACGAAGAAACAAGCCAATGATTTGAGTTAAATCTAGACTGAATAATTTGAATGAATTCGCTAGATTTTATCAAGCGAGATCTAGATTTTGACCAATAGAATGCTCTAATACGAAGAAAAAATTATCTTAATCCTTTATTAGAAAGTATTCGGAAGTAATGACACAAAAATGGTACTTGAATAAAGTTTGAATGGAACGTAATAAAAAAAAGAAAGACAAAATTAGGATCCATGAAAAAAAAATGAGATGAAAAAAAAATGTGTCCTCCCCTTCCTCTCTCCCAATAAGGAAAAAAAAATCACTCCATTTCAGGAAGTACGCCTGCCAGATCTAGCTTTTTAAAACCTACAATAATTATATTTTGAAAAAAAAGCTTTGTCGCGTGGTTCGATCAATTTCGTCGATTAAAGTGTTGAACTACGAACGAATATTGAACAAACTAATAAAATTTAGGAATAAATTTATCAAAAAAAAGACAAAAAATTGTAGGGCAATTACCTTGAGTTGAGTAAGATGTGCAAGAATATGAGTTAGTAAAGAATAGCTGGCAATATTAAAAGGAACACCAAGTCCCATATCAGCAGACCTCTGGTACATTTGACATGAGAGTTCACCATTGGCTACATAAAATTGCGCTAAACAATGACACGGAGGTAGAGACATCTGAAAATATGCATTATATAAGGCCACTGTTAATTGCAGATTGTCAAATCGAAAACACAAGGGGTATTAAAACACCCTGTTAAAATAAGATTGCCCCCCCCACCCCCAGTGGTTTATCTCTAATTTTAGCCAATCCAGCGACCCAGTAGATTTTTGTTGGATATTATAGTCTTCATCGTGTCTTTTAGAAAAAGTTAGCAAGCTAAAAGAAAAAATGAAAAATCCTCAGCACAAATTGAAAACTGCTAAAATTTTCAACGGTTGAAACTTTTTTTTTATTCTGCTAATTTCAGTGATTTTTTTTTCTCTCTGGCCGAGTGATTCTTTTCTGGAACAAACGGCAAATCAATTGAGAACCCTTAAAACTGTAGAATGTAGTTGAAACAGAATTTTGAACGCAGATGAACATAGTTGAAAATATGAAAGCGTACATACATGAATTTCAAATGTTAATAACAAATATAAAAGAGCATATGTATACATTTTTTATGTGTTTTTAATATAGCAAGAAAAGTGCCATAAAAAACAAGAAATCCTTAAAGAAGAAGTTAGTAGAATCGTAGAATAGAAACTAGAGACAAATCACTACAGACAACAACCCTGCCACAGTTGAGGAACTTTCACAGTAGAGGTAATATACAGTAGCGAAAAGTCCTATACTCCTCATTGAAAATTTCTTACACAGATCTAAATCCACACAAGATTCATGACCCCGCCTTCGCGCACGCGCAATGACAAATGTTACCGATAGAAAACCAAGTAGCAACTGAAACTATGGCTCTGACGTACATGTCCAGAGTCTATCTACGTCTCTAACGCAGTAGTTCCCAACCTTTTTCGTTCCGCGTACCCCTAATCAAGGCCCAAAAAGGTTGCGTACCCCTTTCTTGAGAATCGTTGTTTTACTTTTTTCTTATCTATAATTAGATTTTCAAAAACACGAGATTTATTGTCATATATGACGGTGCACAATTGTGTAAAAGTATGTACAAAATCAATGAAAAACTTGAGGCTGCTTTTCAGCTAAAATATGATCAAATCTTTGCTCAGTGTCACTAACGGCAATTATAAGGTCATTTTGTACACTCAAGTCTGTTTCTGTATTTACTTTTGATTAATAACTTTTCCGAAAATAACAGTTCATAAAGGTAAGTGGATCCGAATGACAACAAAACAGACATGGCGATTTCACTTAGTTCCTTGTATTCTGCTTTCACCTCTAACCAAAACTGGGAAACAGTTACATTTTGGAATTTCAGTTCTAAGGCGCAATCTCTGGCAAGTTCGATCAGGTTCTCTGTAAGCTTGTCACTAAGACCGGAGCTTGGGGTCACGTCTCCAACAAATGGAATTTGGATCCCTGGGTTCTATCTTGGGTCATAATCGATGGGAAATATGACACAAGTTCATCTTGCAACTTTGTCAGATGCTCCCGAATACAATCACAGATTGTGTTAAGATTATCAATTTCACTATCGTCCGCAAACTTGTCAAGGGTCGGGAAGACACTAACGCTGTTTCTTTGACCCTTTTTAAGCCAGAACTTCAATTTCTTGACGAAAGCAAACATTTTCGAATTCAGGGAGAGTTCGTCCGTCCGAAAACCTTGCATTGAGAGATTCAAGTCATTCAGTTTGTCGAAAACATCCGCAAGATAGGCCAGCCTGCAGACCCAGTCCTGGTTTTCAAAAAGTGAACTTAATGCAGACTTTTGCTCCAGAAGAAACATATGAACTTCTTGTCGAAGCTCGAAAAGTCTGTTTAATAGCTTCCCACTAGTAAACCAGCGAACTTCTGTGTGCAGAAGTTAATGTTGATGTTCCGAACCCATCTCTTGGCAGAGCAACTTGAACAGTCTTGAGTTCAGTGGTCAGGCTTTGATGAAGTTGATCACTTTTACAGCCTCGTCGAGGGTCTCGTGCAGATGTGCGTTCATCCTTTTCGATGCAAGGGCTTGCCCGTGGATGATGCAGTGCAACCACTTCACCCTTGGATTTTTCTTCCTTATCCAGGCCATAAGCCCATTATTCTTCCCTGTTAGGGCGGCAGCCCCATCACTGCAAACTGATAGACACCAGTCCCACGAGATGCCCCTTTCTGCGAAGAATTTGTCAATCACCTTGAATAGTTCTTCTCCTGTTGTTCTTGACTGTAGGTTTTGACAGAATCAGATTCAGGCGATCAGAAAGCTCTACCGTAGAGGTTTCAAGCTCCTATTGGTAAAAATGTGGAATTACTTGTTTTTAGTTTTTTTTTTCAGGGGTGATCGTATCGAACCAATTGTCCCAGAACATCGGGAGAAGGCTCATTCTAACAACAATTAAAAGTTCTAGTACACTTTTTAAGTGACCAACAAAATTGGGGGGCAACTAAACCCTGCCCACACCCGTCTTCTCTCAAATCGCATGATCGAAATTTTGAGATAGTCACATTGTTCTACATAGTTGAAAGGTCCAATATTTGTGCCTTTGGAGATACCATGAGCTTCCATAGCCCCTGGTGAAAGGTCTTTAAGTTATAAAATATGTACATTATTTACATATAATATTTGTTATAGGGAGGTGTGCATACATTTCTTTTTTTTTGGGGGGGGATGAAGTTTCTGCTGGGGGGATTTCCCACTTCCCACTGTGAGAATTTTCCATTGGGAGGGAAGCTACTGGGGGTGATCTTTTCAGGGAAAATTTTACACTGGCAGAATTTGCCAGAATTCCTATACGAAATTGTTTTGATGTCTTACTTTCGCTTTACCGACTCAATTTTACGTGTGGAGATATTAAGGGTTATTGACTGGGGTAAATTTTCACCGGGATTGAATTGCCTAGAAGATCTTTCCGTAGGGGGGGACTCCCATGAAGGCGGGTCAGAATTCCCCGGCATTATTTAATAACCAATCGGAAATTAAATATAAAAAGACAAGTTTTTTTCAACTGAAAGTAAGGAACAGCATTAAAACTTGAAACAAACAGAAATTATTACGTAAATGAGTCGTAAATAACAACTCCTGAAACTCAAGGGTTGTTTAATAGAACAATTTAGAAGTATTTTTTTTTAAAGTACTTAGGCGTATCTAATTCTCAACAGGCTTAATATGAATGTCGTGCTCTTTGGTTAGGACTGATTGCCGAAAGTATGGTATGTAAGCAGTAGGGATGTTAGGGTCAGCTTAAAGACATATGCAAGAAAAAAGGAAATTATATGGGAAGCATAAGGAAGTATAGAAAATGCCATACAATTGAGACTGAAGAGGAATGAACTAATATCAAAGTGCCTAATACGCATACGTGCCAGTTCAAAGATGTCATTTCAGCACCTTCTTGGACATATCTCATGTAGTGGGAGAAAGAGAACCTCTTTTCCCTTTTGGCCTGTCAAACTGATTTGCTCAGGCTGCTATAAGATTAAGCATTCCCTAAACTTCTTATACTATCTCCTGATTGTTAGACTTGAAAGGGTGACGAAATCTTCGAATATTAACTGAACATACTGAAGGAAGAAGTTCTTATTCACACTTCTCAGTCAGTATATGATGGAAAGAAGAAACACATAAATGTAAAAAATATTCCACCTAATAAGCAATTCATAAGTGCTTTAGAATAAGCATTTAATTTACAATCAACTTGTGTTTGAGCCGGAACAAATATGAATTTAATTTTGCAACCATGCTACTTTATGACTTGTACTTGTGTCATTTCTTGGTCGCTTATATTACAATGCTACAAGTAAAAGTAGGCCTAAACAAAATTGGATAAATTTTTAAATTAGTTCCATCGTGATGGGCTACAAAATGCTTGTCGAAGGTGGAAAAGATTTAATACCTCCTTTTTTATCTCGTGTCCATTATCCTACGTCCAATTATGTCTCCTGTCATGAGCGTTCACCATTTTTTTGGAGGGGGGAAGACTTCAGAAGTTTTCAAACTAGGAGGGCGGGGGGGGGGGTTAAAATTTTTTAAATAAAACTTTATTTCCAGAAAAGTGTGATATTTTAGCCTATTGTTACTAACAGTTAGACATGAGTAACCATTTTTTTTATCTTAAAGGAGTAGGGGCAAATTTATGGTGTCTACCCCCCCCCCCCTTCTGGTTCGGCCCATGCCTCCGGTGTAATATACAGCCTGACCTTGTTGGCGGTGTTTTCCTGTTTCATTACGTTTTACATTATGTTCTATTACATACCATTCTTCGGATTTTGCTTTCTTCCTTCTAATTTCATTTGCCTTTAAAAAGTCAATTGGTTTAATATTTTAACCTAATTTATTTTTACAAATTTTAATTAAACTAGTCGGACAAGAACGATCATATCTAAAAGACTACTTGGTTATGCTTCCAATAGAAAACTAATTCCAACATTTTAGATGATTGGCTTTTCTTTCGTCGAAATGAGTGTTTTATCGCCGATGTCTAACTTTTGCTTATAATTTTGCTTATAAGAAGTGAAAGTCTACATTACTTGAACAAGATCGGCAAACTTTACATTTAATTTAAATCCATATCCTCCGACAAGTAAACTAATTTTGATCTTTTTTTTTTCTTTAATAAAAAAAAGTTGTAGTAAAAAAAAAATAGAAAAAATCATAGTAAAAAAGAGCTAATTCAAAAGATAACTTCGCAAACCACACTGACCAACCATAATAATAGTAAAAAAAGAAAAAAAAAAGAAGATCGAGAATGGGTTTTTTAAGGCCAACGAAAATGCTGAAAAAAAAATTATTTAGCTTTTAAGTTTTTAATTCTTCTATTTTTGGATTTGATTTGATCGTTTTTCTATTTTTTTACCGCGTTGTTTAGTTTCTAGATTCTTAATCCTTCAAATTTTCGTTTTTATTTGTTTATTTTTCTGTTGGCTTTAGTTATTGTTTGGTCATTTTCAAGTTATCTCGTCCACATTTTTCGGCGTTTTCTTCTAATTTCTCTGATAGCATTGAAGAAGGGAGGTGGTTGTCTGCCCAAGGTATCCCATTCGTTCTTCAAATATCTTCGTTGACTTAAAAAGCCACTTTCTCGATCTTTATTCTTTTAATTTCGTTTGTGAAGATAATTCCTTTCATTTACTCATATTGATAATAACCTCATCATAAACATTCATAATATCTTAAGCCGTAAAAAAATGGAGAATCTGGAGATTTTTACTTGACCAATTCACACTAACTGAGACAACCATAAAACTGCATTGGTTATTCCTGCTAAAAGAAATAGCAAATACCCACATTTTTAAAAAACGCACCGAATTCGTCTTATTTTAAAAATTTGCTATTGGTGTACTGACTTCACAAAAAGGTACGAGCCTGCATATTTGCACCAGTTCTGGCAACACTAGTGGAAATCTAATGAAATAAGCCAGACATACAGATAATCTTTATTACGTTGCTTGTGACTGAGCTGAGATGACTATCAAATTATATAGGTTACTCGGGTCAAAAAGAAATAGCAAATATCCACATTTTTGAAAAACGCACCGAAGTCGCTTATTTTTAAAATTTGTTGTAGATGTACTGACTTCACAAAAAAAGGTACCAGCCGCCATACTTGCGCCAGCTCTGGCAACACTAGTGGAAATCCAGTTGAATAAGTCAGGCATAGACATACAACGAAATAAAGATAATCTGTACTATGTTGCTAAGCTGAGCTGACTATCAAATTATATAGGTCACTCGGTCTAAAAAGAAATAGCAAATATCCACGTTCCTGATAAATGCACCGAATTCGTTTTTTTTAATTTCCTACAGATGCACAAACTCAACAGAAACATACCAAATCTGCATATTTGCACCAGCTCTGCAACATTGATGGAAATCCAATGAGATAAGTCACGCTCAGACATGCAACAAAGCGTGTGCAATCTTTAGGTACAAAAACTCAACAGAAACCTACCAAATCTGCATATTTGCACCAGCTCTGCAACAGTGATGGAAATCCAATGAAATAAGTCACACTCAGACATGCAACAAAGTGCATGCAATCTTTAGGTTCAAAATCTCAACAGAAACCTATCAAATCTACATATTTGCATCAGCTCTGCAACACTGATGGAAATTCAATGAAGCAAGTCACGCTCAGACATACAACAAAGTGGTTGCAATCTTTAGTATACATAATCACCATATTTGCACCAGCTCTGCAAACGTGATGGAAATACAATGAAATAAGTACCGCTCAGACATAGAACAAAGCGCATGCAATCTTTAGGTTCAAAAACTCAACAGAAACCTATCAAATCTGCATATTTGCACCAGCTCTGCAACACTGATGGAAATCCAATGAAACAAGTGAAGCTCAGACATACAACAAAGTGCATGCAATCTTTAGTATGTATAATCAGGATATTTGAACCAGCTCTGCAACAGTGATGGAAATACAATGAAATAAGTCATGCTCAGACATGCAACAAAGCGCATGCAATCTTTAGGTTCAAAAACTCAACAGAAATCTATCAAATCATTATATTTGTACCAGCTCTGCAACACTGAGGGAAATCCAATGAAATAAGTTCCGCTCAGACATGCAACAAAGCGCATGCAATCTTTAGGTTCAAAAACTCAACAGAAACCTACCAAATCTGCATATTTGCACCAGCTCTGCAACAGTGATGGAAATACAATGAAATAAGTTCCGCTCAGACATGCAACAAAGCACATGCAATCTTTAGGTTCAAAAACTCAACAGAAACCTACCAAATCTTTATATTTGTACCAACTCTGCAACACTGATGGGAATCCAATGAAATAAGTTCCGCTCAGACATGCAACAAAGCGCAAGCAATCTTTAGGTTCAAAAACTCAACAGAAACCTACCAAATCTATATATTTGCACCAGCTCTGCAACACTGATGGAAATCCAATGAAACAAGTGAAGCTCAGACATACAACAAAGTGGTTGCAATCTTTAGTATACATAATCACCATATTTGCACCAGCTCTGCAAACGTGATGGAAATACAATGAAATAAGTACCGCTCAGACATAGAACAAAGCGCATGCAATCTTTAGGCTCTAAAACTCAACAGAAATCTATCAAATCTGCATATTTGCACCAGCTCTGCAACACTGATGGAAATCAAATGAAACAAGTGAAGTTCAGATATACAACAAAGGGCATGCACTCTTTAGTATGCATAATTAGGATATTTGCACCAGCTCTGCAACAGTGATGGAAATATAATGAAATAAGTCACACTCAGACATACAACAAAGCACATGCAATCTTTGGGTTCAAAAAGTCAACTTAAACCTACCAAATCTTTATATTTGTACCAGCTCTGCAACAGTGAGGGGAATACAATGAAATAAGTTCCGCTCAGACATGCAACAAAGCGCATGCAATCTTTAGGTTCAAAAACTCAACAGAAATCTACAAAATCTGCATATTTGCACCAGCTCTGCAACACTGATGGAAATCCAATGAAACAAGTTCCGCTCAGACATACAACAAAGCACATGCAATCTTTAGGTTCAAAAACTCAACAGAAACCTACCAAATCTTTATATTTGTACCAACTCTGCAACACTGATGGGAATCCAATGAAATAAGTTCCGCTCAGACATGCAACAAAGCGCAAGCAATCTTTAGGTTCAAAAACTCAACAGAAACCTACCAAATCTGCATATTTGCACCAGCTCTGCAACACTCAGGGAAATCAAATGAAACAAGCCACGTTCAGATATACAACTAAGGGCATGCACTCTTTAGTATGTATAATTAGCGTATTTGAACCAGCTCTGCAACAGTGATGGAAATACAATGAAATAAGTCATGCTCAGACATACAACAAAGCGCATGCAATCTTTGGGTTCAAAAAGTCAACTGAAACCTACCAAATCTCCACATTTGCACCAGCTCTGCAACACTCATGGAAATCCAATGAAACAAGCCACGCTCAGATAGACAACAAAGTGCATTCACTCTTTAGTATGTTGTTAAGTTACTTATTAGCAACCTATTTAAATAAGAATCTGAGTCAAATAGTTGGTAGTGATAAGGAATAATGCAGCAACAGCGCATATAGCTTTTGTTTCAGGGATGTAACAGTACAATAGATACGCCATGCCAATGACGTTATGTTGAAACAGTTTTCAATTCGTGAATTTATAGTTCATCATGAAGCCTACAGATGGCAATGTATCATGCATAGATGTTTCATCCTTTTCACGAGCAAGGAGGGGAAGAGCTACCACTCACTCTCCCTCTGGAGAGGTATTGAATATATTACTTAAAGCCACTTAGAATTGTATTTGTTTTTTTTTAATCGTACAAAAATTGAAAAAGAAAAAAAATAATGAGCAGAGATACAATGGACCCACGCCCAAGATTACAAAATCTTGTAAACTTCGATAAGATTTTTGCAATTGAGGCTGTTAACTTTTTCCTGCTATTTTTTTTTCTAAAAAAAAAACGAACATAATGAGTACTGTAATGATTAGAACGGTGCGCTTTTAATTTCGACAACCGTCATTTTGAGGGGGTTCAATCTATTATTAAAATTCCCTTAAGTTCGTTTCCCACTTAACTTTTGTTGTTAAGATCAACTGAAAAAACAGTTACCATTCCTGAATCAGCGCCAAATGGCGATTTTTTCTCACAAGACACTTCTTTCTATTTTTTACAAAATCCATATTTAAACTTTCGGTTGTTATTGTTCGTGGTGGAATCTTTTCTAGGTTGCAGCTATCGCTGCAATCATGATCAATGCTTTCTCACAGCTCAAAGCAAAGAGATAGAAATGCAAATAGCACCCATCCCATCAAATTCAAAAAATTAAAGCGAGAGACCAAAATCCAGCAAGAGGAGCAAAAATATTCAGAAGGAGAGAGAAAGAAGGAGCTGGAAACAAAGGTAAAATCAGTGAGAGAGAAAGGGAGAGGGGAGGGGAGATAGAGAGAAATAGAAAAAAAGGGAGAGATAAAGACATAGAGAGAAAAAAAAACTGAGAAGCAGGAAGAAAAGAGAAGAAGGTTAGGGAACAGCAGAAACTTCAAACTAAGCAACAGAAAGTAACTAGACTACACTACAAAAAAGGAAAAACAAATTCAATAAACATTTACAGAAAAAAAAAATAATAATAATAATTTATTTATGACCCACATATGAACATTATAAATGACACTGCGGAGTAATGGAAAATATAAAAGAAAAAATAACAACATGATTACGAAATCAAACAACAAAAAAAAAAAATACAAATTAACCCATATCATGATGAAAAAAACAAACTAAGGGGTCAGTAACAGAAACAACATTACTAGTATTCATAATCATATTAGAAGACACACTGGCCAGTCGCGCGCAAGCATCAATGACACCATAACGGGATACAATATTTCTATTTTTAAAACGGCCGGGTATATATATATATATATATATATATATATATATATATATATATATATATATATATATATATATATATATATATATATATATATATATATATATATATATATATATATATATATATATATATATATATATGTATATATATATTTACACCTGGAGAGCAATAACTATTATAAAGCCTTACGATTATAACGCCCTCTATTTGGAGATATCTTACCATATGACACACGAATACTTTTTAATGCATTAGTAACCAACTCGGAGCAAGTTTCGTAAATGGACAGGCAAAACGATATACCAAGCCACTTGACTTTATCCAAACAAGGTAATGAAATCGAACCGAGGTTTAATGGAGATACAGAAGTTTCTTTCCCATATTAACAGATAGGCCAATATCACTAAGTAGAGAAGACAGCTTACGGAAGTTCTGAGCCAGCCCTCGACGAGAAAAACTAACTAAAAGGACATCGTTGGCGTATGCAATATAACTTACACCAATATCACGAAAAAACACACTAGGAGATAGATGTTTTAAACAAGTAGCGAGGACACATTTGAATATATAAGGAGATAAAACTCTTCCCGGTCTTACGCCTTTCCCAACAGCTACTTAATCAGAAGTATTTCATAGCCACTTAATATATACATATGAATTCTCCTATCAATATCGCAATTTAGAAATATCTGAATAATTGACTCCAGAGCAAGCAAGGGAATGCAAGGCCTCGGCGTGAACAACATTATCAGAATCCCCGGAAATGTCTACTGTGCAGCAATACAATGAACGCTTCTGGGCAAAAGCTTCCTTTAACAACCGGCTGAGCACATGATGCGCCTGAGGGCAACCAACCCCTCTTCTAAATCCTAGTTGGAAAGACGAAAAATCGCACTTAGAAATTAGTTCAGGTAAAAGGACATGCTAGAAAATCATACTCGTGGAGCATGATACAGTAATCGGTCTACAGTTCAAGCATGAATCTGGATCTTTACCACGTTTAAGTATAGACGTGACACTACCGAACAGAAAACTATCAGGTACCAGATACTGGGCCCTACAAATCTGGAATAATACCTGCAGGTGGTTCAACAATAATGGGCAATCATAAGCAAAATTCCTAAAGCATAGGCCATCACAATCAGGAGAATCTGATCTTTTTACTTTCTTCAGCGCCCAATGTAAATCACTCATACTTATCGCAGGGACTCTATATTGACAAACAGACACTGGCAGGACCGAACTAAGTAGATTAGAAAAATGTTTCTGAACACACTGATTAAATACGGAAAATATGTCAATATAATGGCGCACAAAATTCATAAGGTTTAATTCCGACTGAGGTGGGGGAGAACACTTACTGCTACTGATAACTCTATTCCAAGTCATTTTACTATTTGGAGCGTCCCACACGTTTAGTCTTGCATTACGTAAGCAAGATTTGTATTCTTTCTTCGTTTTTTGCTTGACTGTAAGCACAGCACTGGAGGAAGGTCGATCGCAAGCGTTCCACAATCGCAACCAAAACTTTGCGCGGTTCTTTACTTTTTTCACTTCCGGATGTATATTCCACAGGGGCTTGCGAGACCCAGAACGCACGTGCTCAATCGGAACTGCAACTTTTGTGGCCGACTTTAGACATGCCACTATCTGGTAATAATACGAATTTAGGTCTTCCTTAGAATCAGGGCACTTTATCGAAGTCTGGAGCAAGTGAATCGGGACTTTAATAGTTGAGAGTAGAGTGCACAAAGTAGTAATATACATCTCAACGTTTATACGATTCCAATTGGGCTTTTGATACCATTTTGAATGGGGACCCTTAAAGTGGGCTTGAACATCAGGAGGCTCAATTAGGCACGAAATAGGGAGACGGTCATCATTGATTTTATCTTCATCAACAAAACCCTTGGATTTAATTAGATCGGACTTAGACACAATAATATGGTCGAGGTTGGATTTAACGGAGCCTCGATTATGAATGTAAGTATAAGCCAGGTTCTTAGCAGCGACATGATAGACACTTGGCAGAGAATCTAGCAGGACTTCAGATTGATCAGATGAGGTCAATATGTCAGTATTCATATCCCCGGCTAAGATCCAATCAACATTTTTATCTGCAAAATTTATGAAAAGAGATTTCAGTTTATGGCAAGCTTTAGCAAAAGCAGTAAATGACTGAGTGTTTCGATGATTGCATGGGAGATACACATTTACAAAAGCCATGTTATCACACTGGATTGCTAGAATATTAGCATCAGAATAAATTTGTATAGGATGATATCCTGACTGAATGAAGATAGCGGTGCCACCGGAAGGGTGACCGCGGGTCTTTTTTGCTTCTCTAATGAATAAATCGTGAGTAGCAGACCGCCTTAAACTATTCATATTAACTTTGGAAAGTAGATGCTCCTGTAGGAATGCAATATCAAAATTTAGCAGCTCGTCAATTCGCAGATCCTTATCTTTAGTACCATTAATGTTCAGAGAAACAAAACTTAAGGCTGTAGGAGAAGTCATCATGTTGACTTGGCAAGCGCATTTCTCAGTACCGAGCATTTTAAACTATAAGAAACATGATTTCCTCCGCAATTGGCGCACTTAGGAGCAACTGAGCAAGGGTTGTCCGTGATGTTTTCGTGAGCCCCAGCACAGCAGGAGCATTTTGGTAAATCAAGAGAACGTAGGCATCTAGCAATAATGTGATTTACCCCTTGGCACCGGAAACAACGACGCGGTAATTCTTGATAGATTTCAACACGAAAAAGCTCATATCCAAGTCGGAGACCATGGTCAATTGCATTTTTCAGTGCTAACTGATCCAGAAATTCAAAAGAAAACATTTTGAAATGAAAGAGCAGTTTAGATTAGTACTGGCTGGGATGGCACGCATGCACTGGCACGCATGGTGACCGAATTTATGGCTTCTGAGGTTGACCTTAGAGCGAGTAGAAACAAAACGCTTTAGTGGGAACAAAATATTATTATCTACAATTAGCGGGCTTTAGAATCCTGCTAACACATTAAGTTGGTCATTGTGTATAGTTTTGGAAGACATTCTGTATCAATAAAATGCTTCTTAATGAATGGCTTGAGTTTATGTTCTTCTTTTTTTTCTCCCATAAAAATAATAATGCGGGCAAGTAGCCTTCTTCCTTTTACTGTCTCGTAATTGAGCTAATCTTAGGTTTGTGATGACAACTTGAACAAAGGAAATATTAAAAAAAATTATGTTATCTAATAAAACGATCTTAATTTAGCCAAACATGTTGCAATTTGAATGCTTAAAAAAAAGAAAAAAAACACACAAAAAACTGAGGATAAAAACAACAATGGCTCTAAAAAATATTAGTTTAATGTTTATAATTTTAGTTAATTTTTTTTTTGTTTTTAGTAGAAATTAAACATTAGTTTTAATTTTCTGGTACTTCCGTAGAATCCAGAACACCCTCGAGAAATGAAGTTAGGTTAATCAGAATGAAATATACGAAAACATGATGAATATATAATATTTTAGTCTGTGTAATAATATAATTTTGACTATATATTTTCACATTAGGGGGTGGGATGGTGGTGTAAAGTAACCTAATCTAACGTCACCTTACCCCCCCTTGATGTGCAAATATATAGCCCAAGCTATACAAGTTTAATGCATTATGTCACCGAGCATTTGTCTTTGTAGCTATGAAAACGGTTTCTTCATCAAGCAAACTTCTCATGTGTGTTCTGGATTGTACTGGAGTACCAATTTTTTAGTAAGAAAATGTCTCGTCAACAATATTCTAACCAGCAACCTCCCGCACACTAGCTGTCATAAAATGCTGGCATATGAAGGCACATACACACGAAAATCCACCAATAGCATGTTTTCCGTAATAAATTTATAATACAAATGATTCAGTAGTAGTAGTTTGTGCCGTATTTTCTACTCAATTAGGCTGTTTATAAATCCATTAACCAAGTCCAGTTTTTAACAACATAACCGTTGGAAAATAGCCAAGCTTTGCGGCACGGCTTTGACGGGACCTTGCTTTGACAAATCAGGGGGAAAACATCGCGTACTTGAGCAGATAACGCTGTTTTACAAAACCTCTCACGGAGGTCTGATCGAGCACAAACCCGTAGCCGTAATTGTATCAGTTAAACAGATTTTCTTTAATGTATTATGCCAGCCTAACCGGTAATTGGACGGCAAAAATTCAATTTTTAAACTTTGTATCCCCCTTCACCGCCACTAACAGCCGAGCTTTCGCTCCCAACCCAGTTTCATTGAGATCCGACAACCCGTTCTGATAGGTTAAGTGACAATAATTTACGGACCCCCTTTCCCTAAAGACTTTAGATCAATAGTAAATCCTAAAGGGTTTACTTTCTGTTACCTCCCAATAAGTTTGGTAGAGATCCGACAGCCCCTTCCAATAGATATCGTTATGACAAGAATTTAACAATCTTTCCTCCACAAAGGTCCACTTGGGTACAAATCTACGAGAGGCCCAACTGGAACACGAGCTCTTATTTCCATCCAAGTTGAATTCAGATCCAACAAGCTCTTCTGATGACAAAATTTAGAGATCTCCCTTCTCATTCCTCAAAAGAATCGGAACGGGCCTGATTTCCTTAAAAACAAAAATAGGAGATCAGCTATTACTTCCCACCAAGTTGGGTTGAAATGTGACAACCCCCTCTTCTATCAAAATCAGGGTGTTCTTACCATACCTCCGTTGCTTGACCGGCGAGACGCCAACTCAATTTTTATCGATTGACATGTTCATGTTTTGGAAGCAAATCGACAACATTGTGGGTTTTTTCTTATGGAATAGATGCTTTCTTTTCAAATCACTTAGAATAATTTTCCGTTGAAAGGCAAAATCTGTTACAAATAACTATTATTTTGTATGCCTTAAGTCGTAAACTAAATTGGACAAAAAAAAGTTGTGTATTGTTTGAGTTGTGCAAAGAACAATGCGCGTAAAATCTTCTGAGGAATCCTTACATTCTTGCACATTTTTAACCTTTTTTTTACCATTTGGTAACACTGCTTTCAAATCAATTCCCAAAATAACTATACCTTTTACTAAAATAAATGAAACTATTTTGAGATATTTGCAGTAGTGAGTTCAGAACCCACTCCCAAAATTAAATTTTTTAACCCTGTTCAGCCCAGATTTTTTCGTTCTTTTTACTGGTCTTCGTATTTTCTCTTACTTGAATAGAAACATCTTGTTTTAGAGAAGAAAGGAAAAAAGGATCACAATATGAAACCTTAGAATAATTTAATAACAAATACCTTAGACGAGAGAAACTACTACAACCAGCAAACCAAAAAAAGTTAAAAAATTATAAAAAAAAATCTAATGCTGCCAATATTTTTATGCTCAAAATCTTCAGTTAAATAACTTATTAAGCTTAGCAACAAGATTAAAGATCGCATGCATTTCATTGCATGACTAAGCGTGATTTTCCATTGGATTTCAAATCAAGGAGACATCTTTACAATGAGCAAAAAATGCACAAATTGACATTGAATTTTGGCTAATAAAAGTGGTGAAGATGGGTTTGTTTTTCAATAAAATAACAAAGTGGCAGCTTTGTTTTCGAATGACAGTTAATGTTGAATCAAGAAGTGTTTATTTTCTAAAGTGATCTTTGAGATGTATCAATTAATTTATTTGTTAAAGAGATACACTAATTGTTTAGTTTCTTTTTACAATTCAAAATAATGACAATCAGATATTTAACATATCCAAAGTCACATCGCTCGTTTTTGGTTGAGTTAAAGAGAAAAACATAAAACAAAACCAACAAAGAAACAAATAATAATACTGCCCGGATATAATGCGGAGAATAGACGAATAGATATATATATTTGCAAACAAAGCTCGGGGACATTTTAGTATGAAAATTAAAAAAAAAAGATAGTAATACAATGTGTCATACTAGTCATACTGGTCAATGATCCTGTTCGACGAAAGACATAAAAAAGAAAAAAAAACAGTGTATACTATTTTGTGACGACAGGAGAAAGTTTTTGGCTCCTTCCCCCAGACACAAAATTAGATAGTCGATCAATCAACCCCCCCCCCCCCAATAAAAATTTTTTCCTGAAAGTTTCAATTTGATCCCCATGCCTTTAAACAAAAACGATATTAGACAAAAAATACGTTATTAGACCAAAAAACTAATTGAAACACAAAATGAGCATTCTCTACAAGAATCGCTCTTTACAGCTAAGTCCTGTAAATTTTGGAAATAGGTTTTTCTTGGAGAAAACCAATAATTAAGATTCTAAGTATATGTCGGAGATTCGTATGTGTAATTCTTCACATGGTCACTTGAACCCGGAATAAACCCACTATCTAAAATGCAAACATTGCAAATTGTCAATAATCAACAACCCCACTTCTTATAAATTTTCTTTATCAGATGTTTACAGTTCTGTCAAATGGCCAGATGTGTATCTGAATATAAGTTACCAATTTAGATTATTTGAGTCAGTTCGAATTCTGTATCTGTCCTCGTCATATGTACCTTCACTGTATTATATGTATAAATAAACGTTTTATACTCTAAACACAGACTATGTGATGGTTAGAGGTTCTAGGCATCCTCCACCGGTAGAACCCAGATAATAGGCCAACGCTACCATAAGGCCATAAAGAGAAGAAGTCTCACTGTACAGAGAAATAGACAATTCACAGAGAGGTGAACAAAGAAACTTTACAAAGTGGTGGCAGCGGTTTTTTTTTGCCGGAGAGGATTGCAGTTAACATTTTCTTTTGAGGCCAGTCACCTACAAGATTGCAGTAAACATTTCATTTTGAGGCTCGTCACCTACAATGTCGTCGTTCCAACTTCAGTTCCAGGTTCCAGTTGAGATCTACTTCAGTTCCAGGTTCCAGCTTCAGTTCCAGGTCTAAGTTCAGTTCTAGGCTCCAGCTTCAGTTCCAGGGTCCAGTTCAGTTCCAGGTTCTAGCTTCAGTTCCAGGTTCCAGATTCAGCTCCAGGTTCCAGCTTCAGTTCCAGGTTCCAGTTCAGTTCAAGGTTCCCGCTCCAATTTAAGGTTCCCGCTCCAGACTCCAGTTTTTGAAAAAAAGGTGAAGAACTTCGAAGGACAATTTACGAAAGTAAGTCATGCATTTTAAGTTCGCACACGAATAGGAAATCTGTTAGGAGTGTTGAATAACAATTTTCTCTTGTTTTTACAGCGTTGACTTAATTAATTTGTTTTAACAATATTTTTTTTTCTCATTTAAAATGAGCGCAATTCCAATTTCAGATCCTTCATATCCTGAATTTGACAAAGATGTTGCTTCATCCTTTTTGAAAGGAATAAGGAGTAAAGGTTTAAGTATCCCTTTGAATTTTGATTCTTCAAGTCGGGATTATAATCCCACTTTAATCGTAAAATTTTTGACTACTGTGGGTAATTTAATGGCCAAAAAAAATGCCACGGTAAGAAGTAGTGTAAATATGGGGGATAATTCTGAGGATGATATAACAGATAAACCTATTGAGGATAAGAGCAAGGAGAATTTGAAGCAAAGAGTAATTGGGTCAGTAATGGATCCTCTAGGAAATATTCCATTTCTTGAAAATGCAAAATCTATGAAAACCTTTTTAGCCAATTTAAAAGGGTGAAAACATTGCTTGGCTCGTCAGACTCGCAGGTGATAGATGTATTACTGCTTAGAGTAACAGGGCCATTACTTAATTTTTCTGAGGATAGAGATTCCTCCAATATTATGAATTTAGAGGAACTTGAAAAGGAAATGACGCAGGCATATTTACCAGGAAAGACAGCTGGAAAAAAATTCAAAGATTTAGCTGAATTGAGGCAATCATCCAATGAAATAGTGTATCAGTTTTATAAGAGGGTGGAGATTGCCACAAAATCATATCGATCGGGGTATGGCGGATTAATAGTTTTTTCTGATAGTATAGGCCTGGATTGTTTTATTGAAGGTTCGAGACTAAATATTAAGAGATATTTATTAGAACACCAGGAAGATTATAATTCCCTCTCTGAAGCGTATAAGATAGCGCAGCGTTTTGAAGCTATTGAAAATGCAATTGGTGAAGAAAAGCAGGAATTTTTTCAGCAACCGTAGATACTGAATTTTATTGGATAGGACAGAATGAAGAACTCCGTCAGAACTGGCCTGACGTAAAACGTGACCAGGGGGATATGTAGATTTTTTTTTAGTGCAGGATATAGGGATCATATTAGGAATTTAAGTAGAAATTTTAGGAAAAAAAATTATGACTGAGAAACTGAGAATTTTTTTATAAGGCATTGATCTAGAAAGGTATATTATCAAGAGAGACGAGAAATTTATTATTAAGAACCGACGTAATGAGGCGTTGTGTCAAGAGAGATAAGGCTGGTGAAGGGGCGAACTATGGTTGACCGAGGGACCAGATAAACTGAGAATTTATTAGGAACCAACGTAATGAGGCGTTGTGTCGAGAAATTAGGCTGGTGAAAGGGCGGACGACGGTCGACCGATGGACCAGCGGTTAACGGGTTTCAGAGGATCCTGAGAAAGGACGGTCTGAGTGGTTAACGGGTTCTGAGGATCCTGGGACAGGAAGGTCTGAGCTCTCATGGACAAAGAGAGAGGTAGGTGGTGGATCACCGAACCTCGAAAACCCTGCAGGTTTCATACCATGGAAAATAGTCGACAGGGCGGAAAAGAGTTCCGTGCCAGATGTCGACAGGGCGGAAAAGAGTTCCATGCCAGAAATGAAAATAGTCGACAATGCGGAAAAGAGTTCCGTGCCAGGAGTCGACAGGGCGGGAAGGAGTTCCATGCCAGAAAGGAAAATAGTCGAAAGGGAGGAAAAGAGTTCCGTGCCAGATGGGAGTGACAGATAACAGTTTTTTGTCTTGGCTGTTGAAAATTTTTGACGGTCTGTTTCTGAAGGAAGGTGTTCTTTATTGTTATTTGCTAGGATGCGTTGGCAAGAACAAAGGGATCCCTAGAACAGCTAAAATAGTCTTACCAAGTGTCCTAGTAGATTCGGCAATAAAACTGGCTCATGATTACTTACTCATTGGTGGTCACATGTCTATGGAGAAGACGTTAGGTCGAGTGAACCGTATCTTTGTATTTGATAGAATGAGTGCACAAGTTCGAGAGTATTGCGAGAACTGTAATTTGTGCTTACGTAGGAATAAAATGCATCAGAACGTCAAACCTACGTTAGGAAGAAAGGAAGAACCGAAATACCCATTCAGTGTGTTGTTGGTGGACTCTGCTAGTCCCATGGGGGGCGCATTATGTGGGCCTACTGAAAACGGAAATTTTCATATTTTAGTTGGCGTTGACCATTTTTCAAAATTTTGTATCCTGAAAGCTGTGCCGAAGATAACAGCAGAAGCTATGTGTAATTTTCTTTTCGAGTCAGTGATAGCATACTTTGGTCTTTTTGAAATTTTTATCACTGATTCCCATCAGTCTTTCCGTTCAAATCTCATTTCACAGATGTGTGAAAAATTAAAAATTAAACATCATTTTTCGTCAAGTTATAATCCTCAATCGAATGGGTTATGTGAGAATCGTGTGAAGGTAACAAAATCCGTATTAAAAGCTTATTGTCAGGATCATCCCAATTCTTGGGATACTTATTTGCCTTTCGTTCAGAATGTATTAAACTCTACTATTTCTTCCACAACTAAATATTCACCGCATCACGTAATTTTTGGTAGGCAGCCTCTTTCATTTTTGGATATTGAATTAGCATTGCCTTCATTTGACTATTTTAACAATTATGAGGATTATATGGTTAATTTAGTTAGAAATTTATTCACGATTTGCAGGATTTGTGATGAACAAATAGGAAAACAGAGAAAATCTCAAAGATTACAATATAATAAAAATGCTTTAGTACTACCAGTTTTTCGAGAAGGGGACTTAGTTTATGTCCAAGATAAAGCCTAAAATCCAAGGGAAATCAAGGGTTTAAAGCTTAAGTTTCGTGGACCATATATAATTTTAAAAGTTTTAAAAGATTCCCTATTCTTGGTACAAGAACTTTCAGGGACTTCTGTAAGAAGAACAGTAAACGGTCGTCTAATAAAGCCTATAAAGGATTCAGAAACTTTCTTAAGTTTAAATCCTATTTTTCAGGAGAAAATTGATATGATTAATAAATCTAATATTGCTAATAGTAAAGTAAAATCTAATGATGAAGAGAAAAGCAGTAATGATTATAGCTTACGTCAACGTCTGGGTGAGAAAATTTTGGTTGTTCAAAATTGTCTTGAGCAACCAGTAATAACAAATAAATCAATATCGGAGGAATAAAGAATCGTAGAATTGGAGTTAGATAATCGTGGGCATAGGAGAACCAATTCAACATCATCTGTATACCAGCTTCCAGTGGAGACTCCAGTAGTAACTTCAGAAATAATGGAGGATAGCTCCGTTTCTAGCGAACAATATGAGGTTCAAATGAAGCATAGTCTAGTTAGTGTAGAAGTAGATAAAGGGGAAATAGAGGTTAAGGCAGGCTCGAGTGGGGAAACAAGTAGTCTTAGGAGAAGCAATAGGAAAGCAAGAAATAAACCTCCAGGTTATTATAGAGTATTGAAATAATTATAGAGATAAGTAGAGTAAGATGATTGTAGAGATTAGTATGTTATTGCAGTACAAACGGTGTTGGGAATTGATGTTAAGTCAAAATGAGGATGTAGCTGGTTTTTTATGCGGATTAACTGGACAGGAGAAATGCTTTCTTTGAAATAGGAAAAATAGAAAGATAAAAATGACAAGCGAAAGATGTTTGACCAACCTTTTTCAAATGATGTATTTACTTCCTTTTGATATCTTACAGATAATAAAATAACCGAATAATTTGGAAAAAAAAGAATTAAAGCTTTGGAAAAATGAAAGTAAAAGAAAATCTCATTGTGTTTCTGTCGAAGATTATCATTTTTGTTCAAGTGTTCTGTTCAAATTTAAACTCTTTTAAAAGATATTCTGACGATGTGCAAATTTTTATATTAGGTGTAGCTATGCGAATTTTATGCGAACTTAGCATGACAATATAAAGTGGAATGAAAGTGCCAATTGGAAAAATATTTTCTTGTGTCTTGTTGATTCAGTTTTAGTGTCGGTATTTTATTTTATGTTCTTGTTAAGTGTACCTTTGTTTGAGGATAGAAAATCGTTTTTTTTTTTGGAAAAAAAAAAAGATATATATATATATCTTTTTTTTTTTTATATATATATATATATATATATATATATATATATATATATATATATATATATATATATATATATATATATATATATATATATATATATATATATATATATATATATATATATATATATATATATATATATATATATATATATATATATATATATATATATATATATATATATATATATATATATATATATATATATATATATATATATATATATATATATATATATATATATATGACGGAATTATCCCCCTCCGCCACAATCTAGTACACTTTTGTTCGTCTTCGTTTCACTGCTGAATAAATGTTAAGCCCGCGGGCGGGGGTTATTATTATGTTTTTTTTATTTATAAAAAGGTATGTGTCGGATGTTGCAGTTGGCTCAACAAACTGAAAGTTTTTCTGGCTGATACTTTTTGCAAATGTGTTTGTAAATAAAATGATACTCTTGGAAAAAACGATTCAAGAGCAACGCTCTAATACAAGAACAATAGGGTAGAAAGTTAAATTATTTTTCTCAATGGCTCAAAAATTGAATTGTTTTAAGCAATAAAACTTTCATTCGCTTTAAGCAATAAAACATTTATTTGAAATGTTTATAAAGGGAATGGGTAAATAAACACCTGCAATTATCAACTGGCTGCGTTTCTTGAACTTTCCTAACCTTTCACTTAAGCATTACTTGAGCTTTACTATAACGAGAGGGGACTTGTAGAAGTGACAACCTCCTTCATATACATATACAGAAGGATCTATGTTCATTTTGAGTTTTAATGTCGCTTTTACTTTCACTAGTAGAAAAAGTATCATTAGTTGGGAATTAGTTGATTTATATAGATATTTGTGTGTGGGTTCAGTACTTTTTCAAAAGTCAGTCCCAATACTCGCGCTTTTTCCAAAAACGGGAGCCAACAGTTTCTTGCTATATCATCATACTTTGCAGATTTGTTCAAGGGTAGTACAATGCTCTTTTGTCTGTGTATTTTCACGTACAATCCTTCCTCGTACCACTTTAGTCAGGAACAGAAAGAGTTTGTGTACTACATGATTCATGGAATCTTACTCTTCAGTGACAGAGTTAGTCGCAAAGGCCTACGTGTTCATTGTGTGGAGACGAAGTGCTTGACGGACTAATACGAGAATTAATTCAAAGCCTCTTGACCGGTGGATTACCCCAAAGTGTATTGGAAATATTAGAAAATGATGGAATAAAAACGACGTCTGAGGAAGAAAAGAAGAAAGCTCTAAAGCTGTTCTTTTGTGTTGAAGATAAGCCAAGGAATTATGCGTTGTGTTTGTTAGTGACAAGCGTTAGCATACATGTTTGGAAAATATAAAAACGTCGAAAGCAAGTTAAAGTTCCCTTGGCGAATGCTTAGCTTGAAAGTTATGTGGATGATTAGAGACGGAGTCGAGCATGGAGGGAGAGCGTAGATGTGGAATGGATGAGTAAAATCAGTTTTAAAATATAAGTTGTTGATTTAATGGTTATAAAGTATAAATAGTTTTAAATTTCAAATATTACATCAATTTGAGGAAATAAAGTTAGTATTATGATAAAAGAACTTAAATTATAATTTGATGTTTAAGGTATGAACTTTGAGTAGCCAAAAGAGTATTAAAAAGAATTTAGTAGTTTATTTGTGGGTTTTTTAAAGAAGGATTATAATGGAGTGTCTAAAGATATTTTAAGGGCACAACATTCTACTCCTCTTAAGTTTGATAAGGGTTTTGAGGGAGGATTAGGAGGATGGAGGATGATGTACAGTCGATTGAGTCAAAAGTGAGCGGAGAGTAATTAATCCCCCTCTCACGCCCACCATTTCCCCAAACACATTCAATCAAAGTTTAGAGATAGCCATCCTGTTCAACGTAGTTGAAAGTTCTGGAAATTATGTCTTTAAGGATGACCCCCCCCCCCTGAGCCCCCAGGGCAAAGGTTGTAAGTTATGCCCTGGGGACATATAAGGTTTTTATAGATAGAGTTGTCGGAAAAACTTAAAAAGGGGTTCATTCAATTGGAAATTGAGAGGGCTAATGCCCTTTTTAATAGTCGAAAGAGATTGGAGGGTAACTAACCCCCCTCTCACGCCCAACATTCCCCCAAACACACTCAATCAAAATTTTCAGATAACCATTTTGTTCAACGTTGCAGAAAGTTCTGGAAATTAGGTCTTTGAGGATGACCACCCCCCCTAGCCCTCAGGGCAAGGGTTTTAAGTTACGCCCTGGGGGCATATAAGGTTTTTTATTGAAAAAGTTGTCATAGAAACTTCAAAAGGGCTAATTTGATTGGAAATTGAAAGGGCTAGTGCCTTTTTTAACAGTTGAAAGTGATTGGAGAGCGACTAACGCCCTTCTCACGTCCACGATTTTCCCAAACACATCTAATCAAAATTTTAAGATGACCCTTTTGTTTAACGTAGTTGAAAGTTCCAGAAATTAGGTCTTAGAGGATGACAACCACCCTCACAGCCCTTAGGGTTAGAATTGTAATTTATGCCCTGGGGACATATAAGGTGTTTATATAAAGTGTTGTCGTAGAAACTCAAAAAGGGCTCATTCGATTGGAAATCGAAAGGCCTAGTGACCTTTTTAATAGTCGATGGTGATTGGAAGGCTTGACATTTTTATAGTAAAGTTCAATGTGTGCATAATGTATGATTTTGTTGTTGTTTAGACCAAAGCACTTTGTATCGAAGGAGTTGTAGGAACTTCGAAAGGGCTCATTCGATTGAAAATAGAAAAGGCTGATCCCATTTTAATGGTCGAAAATGATTGGAGGAAAACTAATCCCCCTCAAATGCCCACCATCTCATTTCATTTAATGATTAAAAACTAAATGTTGTGTTAAGATGAAATCAAAATGCAATGTATTACTGTTAATTATCGATAAGCCATATCAGCAGTATACCAGGAACAACTGAAGGTATTATGTTCAAACTTTTGGGGCTACTTCTGCTCTTAAAATTTAACCAAATTAAAATAGAGTAAGTGTATCCTAACTGTCAAAAAAAATAAACAGATTTTTTTTGTAAATAGCATCAGGTTATCCATTTCGGGTCATCTAGAGGAGGTATGACACTAAATTAAACAGTAATGTTTGTGGCCATATTTTTAAAAGGGTGTTTGCAGTTAAAATTTTTTGAAAATTTTCTCCAGCATACAAATAGCAGGTCAAACTATAAATTCTGTAAAAAAATAAAAAGATTTAAAGTATTATTTTCTTTTTCCCTGAAAAGACTTTGTCAATATAAAAAACGAACAGAAATTAATTAAAAAAAAAATTTCCACAAAATAAGTTTTTTAAAGAAAAGTAAGGAACTCCATTAAACAAAAAATTAGCAAAAATAAAATCAAATTATCTACCTGGCCTTCCCAAGCCCAGAACATAATTTGCACTTTACTGAAAAAAATACAAATGAATATGCATTGTCAGTTTAATATAGCCTACATATACTGATATTTAGTAATCAAAATGTTAATATTATTTGATATGATAACTCTAGTCATAAAATCCTATTTGAAGAAACTTGCCTTATTAGCAATGATTTAGGCATAAAACAGGTTGTTCGAGAGGCAATTGAAATTAAAATCAAAATAAACAGTAATATTTCTTTAAATACAGATTTGGGGGAATATTCGCTTAATGCCCTATACAAAAACTTAATTAAAAATGATTTAACTAATTATATTAAAAAAACCAGTAAATAACTCCACTCAACCTGTTACGAATAGACCATCTAGGCTGGCTGCCAAGAAGGCGAGATTGGCTTTAAAAGCGTGTCTGCAAGTATTTTTATTCCATTTGAATGAATTGTTCTCTGTCCACTTCGCTTGGTGTACCAGTACTGGTTTCCGTTAATTAATGATATTAGGGTTGTTTAAAAAAAAAAATTTCAAAAAAAAAACTCTTTTCAGTTTTAATGATTGAATTTTAATGTAAGTTTCTTTTATATTGTTTTTTTATTCTCTTCGTTTGTTTTGCTGAAGACGGCCCTTGGATATAGGGTCGAAATATTCATTTAAAGTTGCGTTCCACTGTCTTGTATAAAAAAATTTCCCTGTTGTTCTACTTATTATTTATGATGGAAAGGCAATGTGGTCTTCGTCGCTATTTATTTGAAAAACTTATTTTGTGGAAAAAGTTTTTTTAATTAATAGGAAAGAAAAATCAGACGAGAGGCAGTCCTTAGGATGCGTTTATATCAAACTTTAGTTTTGTCTTTCGTAGTGTTTTAACTCTTCATAAAAACCCAACTGAGTTTAGGAGTAGGTTAATTTACAAAACATGATTACTGATCAATATGTAAACGAACTCTAGTTTGATAGGCTACAACAGTGTTTCTTGCGATCTCAAGGCCTTGTTTTTTTTTATGTTGTTTATCCCAACTACATAAAATGAGATGCCTTTTCTTTCTTATTTTACTATACTAGTCCTGCGTTATTTTTTTTTACCTTCCAAGAAAAAATTAAAGATTTGATTCTTGTTTTGAGATCAAAAGAACATCTCTTACTTCCCTTTGGGATCCGTATCATGTGCATTTATGACAAAAAACAAAGAAGAAGAAACGCACCCTATTTGTATATGTCCGAATATGCGGCGTCTCTTAGAATCGTAGAATCAAAGTATCTCCCATATCTTAGAATCCATAAATTTAATCCTAGAATTTAATCAAAAATAAAATAATGTTTCTTTCCTTCGATTTGCTTTATTAATTTGTTTATACTCTCAAATTAACTAATGCCTATGGTTTCTTTTCACCCAGAAGGAAATATGAATTTCCTTTATGTTTTACTGTCTTTCCCAATCTTTCGATTTGCAGATTATCAAAGACAAATTTAAGGCTGTTGGCTTCATTGAAAAAAACAAATTATGTCAAAATAATGTTGGTTGCCATAATTAATTAATATAATTACTTTATTATATGAGTGATATAGCGATATATAGTCACTTATAGCGAATTACACATTCGATGTGTAATTCACTAAAGGTTTAGGTAAAGATTGTCGCTAGGCTTATGCAAGTTAGATATCAGTGTATTTCTTGTATTTAGTGTTTTATTACTTTAAGGGTATATTTTTGGTATGCGTTGTTTTAGTGCAGGTTCTACTTTAAGGGTATATTTTTGGTATGTGTTGTTTTAGTTCATGTTCTACTTTAAGGGTATATTTTTGGTATGCGTTGTTTTAGTTCATCTTCTACTTTAAGGGTATATTTTTGGTATGCGTTGTTTTAGTTCATCTTCTACTTTAAGGGTATATTTTTGGTATGCGTTGTTTTAGTTCATGTTCTAATTTAAGGGTATATTTTTGGTATGCGTTGTTTTAGTTCATGTTCTACTTTAAGGGTATATTTTTGGTATGCGTTGTTTTAGTTCATGTTCTACTTTAAGGGTATATTTTTGGTATGCGTTGTTTTAGTTCATGTTCTACTTTAAGGGTATATTTTTGGTATGTATTGTTTTCTACCATCTTCTCTCTTCAAGATAGTGGTTCCACCCCCTGGAGCATGTAGCAGCCACCTCCAAATCAACTGTGTCAGCCGGTGCACGTTGGCTATAGAGCAACATCTTGAGTAGATACGAATTCGGCCTCCCACGCTACCGAAGGTCTTGTCCTCGTGGAGGCTTGATCACCCCCCACCTGGTGACTGATAAGACGGCATTTCCTTAGAAAAATATCCCACACTTCGCATTTAATTAAAAACTGGTGAGAGATTAATTTCAAGCTCCAAAACTAAGTTATTATATTACAGGAACGGTTAAGACAGAATAGGGTAAAAAAGTAAGGCGCAAGTGAAGAATTGTATTATATTTACAGCAGCAGCTGCAACCTAGTAAACCACGCCCAATAGTAGCCGAAATTTAAAAAGTGGACTTTCAAAGAAACTATCCAGTGGCAAATATTTCTCACGTGACACTATTCAGAAAATAGTAGCTTTCATGCAGATTCAACTGAACGAATATTTGTGATTACGAGAATGAATTTTGAGAATTTCGAAAAACAGTCTCCTCGCCCCACAAATGACGTCCTATTAGAGGTATAACATCGAGATCACCATTGTTGAAAACCCTAAACTGGAGGTTTACAGTTATCCCCCTTCAATAGCAGGAAAAGTATCATTAAATTTTTTTCGGGGGTGATCGTGCCGAACCAATGATCGTAGAATAACGGGAAAGAGCTCTTTTGAATGGAAATAAAAACATCTAGTTCCTTTTCTAAGCAGCAAAATATGTGAGATCACAGAGAAGTGCTGTTTTCAGAGATTTTATTCTGTGATACATCAATTTTGGTACCTCAGAGTGAAAATTCTGACATAGCAAATAGATTTATACTGGTCTAGAAACCTTAATTGGAGGTTTAAAGTTCCCCATCTTGAAAACCGAGGGAAATTACATTTTAGCATGGATACTATGACTATTTTGTCTCCATTTTGCTTCTTTTTTAACTAAAGAAATTTGACAAGTCACAATATGAGCAAAACTTGGCAACCCGTTATAACAAATTTGGCGTGGATATTCTATTAAATAAATAGCCTATAATCGTTTTAGGGTTTCCTCTATGTGAGTCAGTTAGTTTAGAATGTACTGACGACAAACTAACTTCAAGCCCACACGCCAGGTTACCGTATTACAGGACAGGCACTAATAAAGTTAATTAAATTTAACCATTGGGGGGGGGAGGAATATTTCCTGAAAATTGGATAAAATTGAGCACCTCAGACACTTCAAACTGGACTTATTAGGAGTTTCAGAAACTCACATCCCAGGGGTAAGACCCATAAAATTAGGCGACATAGAATTTATTTACTCAGGCAGGAAGGATGGGATAATAGAAAGGGAGTAGGGCTCATGACTAATTAGAAACCTGGTAAGTCCTGTTTAGGCTGGGAAGGTATTAATAATAGAATGCTAATCGTTCATTTTCAGACTAAAAGGTGCAGGGTATCAGTCATAGTAGTATATGCCCCATGTAGAACCGACAGACAAGAGATAGTAGTGACTCAGATGAATTTTACTTACAGTTACAGGAACAAATACAGGGTCCCAGGTAGATATATGGTGTTTTAATTAGGAGCTTTTAACGTCCAGTTCGGTAGACATAGGGAGAAATGGTATCCCAGCCAGGGTATATTTGGTGTAAGAAAAGAAAACAGTGATGGCTACAAACTGCTACAATTTTGTAGCTATACCAATCTAGTTATAACCAATACAGTATTTGGTCATAAAATGGCCCATAAGTTAACATGACATCCACATGATGGCAAGACAACTAACCTTATTGATTATGTTATTGTAAACCGAAGACTTGGTAGGATTAATACAAGATACTAGGGTACATAGGAGTGCTGTTATTGATGATAAAAGTAAAGATCACTATCTACTAGAGTCTAGGGTTAATTTAAAACTGAATTTTCGGAAGGGTAACTACCTTCCGGGAAGCTATGGCATCGGTAGATTCCAGGATGAGAATTTGAGATATACTTTCAAGAAACAGCTGAATACTGAACTGGAAAGTGTAAAATTTCACTATGTAGAAGATCGATGGAATAACTTTTAGGAGAACAATTTGTGAAGATGCTGATAGTGTTTTAGGGAAGAAAGTTAGGAACGCTGCTACGAATATTAGCAAAAATGCTTTGTTTAATAGAGAGGAAGAGGGGCTTGTACATGAATTATCTGAGTGATGGATCATATGAAAATAAGAGGAATGTAAACTAAGTGGAGAAAGCATTAAAATATGAACAAAAGAGGTGTGAAGTGGAAGCCATGGATATAATTGCCGAGGATCTGAAAGATGCAGCTAGACGACATAATATTAAAATATTGTAGTGGCATGTTAATAAACTGAGAGGGCAGACTTGTCCCAGTTAAAGATAGGAACGGGGCCACAATTAGCAATAAGGAAAGATTTAAAGAGAGGCGGACAGAACATTCTGAGAATGTGCTAAATCGGCATAAAATTACAGGAAAAGATATAGAGAAAAATGTAAAAGTTTGTGACACCTTGGATGTGAAGAAAGCTTTATTTTGTAAGGAAGAATTAGTGACAGTACTGAAAGGATTAAAACACAATAAGGCCCCAGGTGATGATAGCGTGGTAGATGAGATTATTAAATATGGTGATATGGAAATAAGTTACTGAACATTATGAATACGATTTTTTTAAAAGGGGAAGAACCTAGCAATTTTAGGAAAACCCTAAATAAACCCCTTTATAAGAAAGGTGATAAAAGTAAGTGTGGCAATTATAGAGGCATTAACCTGATTTCTATAGGTAGCAAATTACTTAGTATGATGATACTTTTAAGACTTAGAGATGCTGTAGACAAAGTTTTAAGAGAAAGAAACAGTGCGGTTTTAGGAAGGGTAGAGGATGCGTCGACCAAATTTCCACTCTTAGGTTAATAATTGAAGTGCCTGGGTTATCAAACACCTTTAGTTCTCAGTTTTACAGATTATGAGCAAACGTTTGATTCAGCTGATAGAAGAGCTTTAGCGAAGGTCTTATCCTTGAATGGTACACCAGACAAAACAATAAAATAATTAGTGCCATGTACAAGAATAACACTGCTGCGGTTAAGGCAGGAAATGAGGTTAGTAGCTGGTTTTATATTAAATCAGGAATTAAGCAGGGTAATGTTCTATCCCCATTTACATCGGCCGTTTTGATGGACTTGGTCTTAAGGAGTACAGCAAAGGCAATGGGAGAACACGGAATCAAACGGGAAGGGAAACTTTCCTGGACTTAGGTTTTGCTGATGATTGAAGCATCTTAGATGAAAGCGTGAGCAAAATGAAAGAATTTTTAGAGGCTTTGCAAGTTCAGGGTGCTAGAATAGGTTTAAAAATTAATGTTAAGAAGACTAAGTCGGAATAAGTGAAGACAAAAAGGTGACATTGTGTGACGAAAAGATCGGTCCATTGGACATTTTCACTTACCTTGCAAGTATTATTAATAAAGACGATGGGCGCTGTGAAGATGTTAAAAGTAGTATAACCAAGGCCCAGGGTGTTTTTTTTCACAGTTGAAAAAAAGTTAGGAAGAGTAGGAAGATATTTCCATAAACCAAAGTATAAATATTATAAGCTACAGTGATAAGGGAGGCTGAGTACGGTTCCAAAACGTAGGCGCTCCGAAAAACGGAGGAAGATTTGCTGCATGTTTTCCAGAGAATTCTACGGATTGTTTTGAGTACCGAACCGATTCACCGTATTTCAAACAGTAGGCTGTGCGAAGAGTGGTTCAATCCCGCTTTCAAGGGGTATAATGAGGAGAAAGGTTGAGATGACTAGGGCATGTTCTGCGGATGAAGGATGACAGATTGCCAAAGATTTTCCTTTTCGGCCAACCGTCTCGGGGTAAACACAAAGCAGGTCGTCCTTGGTCGGGGTGGGAGGATGTCTTCAGGAAAGATTTAAGGGAAATTGGAATTACTTGGGATGGTGTAAAGAGGGAGGCTTTGGATAGATTGAGATGGAGAAGGAGCATGCGTAGTTGTGTTAGCCTCAGGTGGCTTAGGGCTGCAGTGAGTCGTTAGTAGTAGTAGTAGTAGTAGTAGAACAATCACAGCTGATTAAGAGCAGAGAACATTTACTGTCTCACAATATAAGAAAAATTTAGTAGCCAGCATAATATATTTATGGTCAGTTATATCATAAATGTAGCGTAGCTGCAGCTCTTTGGGTAATATAAGAGGATTTCATTTCGGAGTAATGGACGAGGGGGGACACTTTCATACCAATCTCAGTAGGGAATTTCCTCCCTCTGCTGTATGCAGGCCCAGTTATTGTAATCAATCAATACATTTGTTTCAAATTTCCCTGTATGTAAGCAAGTGGATTTGAATGAAAACTAGTGACTGGACCCTAGCGATCTTTTTTATATTTCTGAAATGAAAGTGCAACTCCAGATTACACAGGTGACACCAACATAGATAGTTCACGATCCAACACATGCTATCTTGCAATATGAAAAAAAAATTGATAACCGATAAGAACCAATTTTTGTGACAAATTCCTTGAAACATGTTTACGAAAAATGAAAACTTACTAGCAGCAGCTGAAATTACTTTCTGGATGCAATATGATGGAAATTGGAGCCAATTTTCATACGAAACTTCTCATATTATATTTACGAACATTGTAGGCATAACAACAGCAACTAAGATTACATTCGTAGCATTACACACTACAGCAATTTAAGTACAAAAATACAAAGCCACATGGCAAGTTATTAATGAGTTTATGGGAAATCAGAAAAGTAGTCAGTCGCCTTGCATTGATATAAACGGAAGCTATGTGAGTGATAAAAATGTAGTCGCGAATCATTTTGGCCAGTTTTATTCTCAGGTTGGCTCGTCTGTTCAAGAGAGTGTAAGGTGTGACAGGGAAAATTTTTTTAGCGAGGAATTCGTGGACTCTCGTGGAGATACTGTTGAGTTCCAGTTTGAAAAGTGTACAAGTGATGAAGTGATTAAAATAGTGAAAAATATAAAATCGAATTCTGCTGGGATCGATGGCGTGAATCTGAGAACTTTTAAAGCTGTGTTAATGTATATACTACCATGTATTCTCCATATTATTAATTTATCTATGGAAACGGGGACCTTTCCAGAAGCGTTGAAGCAAGCTAAAGTTATCCCGCTTTACAAAGGGGGTACCAGATCAGATGCCGGTAACTGGAGACCAATATCGATACTGCCCTTATTGTCAAAAATTTTGGAAAAAGTGATTCATCGCCGTCTATATGACCATCTCACGAAACATAGTCTACTCAGTGATACCCAATTCGGGTTTCGAAAAGGTCATTCCACTAGTCATGCTGCCATTCATCTTGTAGATTTTGTAAATAATTGTTTAGTAAAAGGTGAAATCCCCCTAACAGTATTTTTTGATTTTAGGGAAGCATTTGACACGGTAGATTTTAAAATTTTATTGCAAAGATTAGAATGCTTAGGTGTTAAAGGAGTGAGTTTGAAGTGGTTTGAAAGTTATTTGTGTAGGAGGTCTATTAAAGTGATGATTGATGATGCTTTTTCTTCCCCTTATCAAGTGTCGTGCGGTGTGCCACAGGGATCGGTCCTTAGTCCACTTCTGTATCTGGTTTATGTGGATAGCATGAGGTTTTATCTTCCAGATTGTTGCTTAACGTCATTCGCTGATGACAGTGCAGTTACGTTTTCTAGTCGTTGTTTGGATAGTCTTGTATTGAGAGTGAAATGTGTTCTGAGAAATTTCCATGTTTTTACTAGTTTGAGTTTGTTATCAGTTAATGTTACTAAGACTAATTTTATTGTATATTCTAGAGTAGGCAAGCTCAGTGATATTGATGGTAGAATTCTGTATAATAATAAGCCTGTAGTTCAAGTTCAAGAAATCCGGTACTTAGGTTTTTACATTGATTGTAATTTTTCGTGGAAATGCCACAGTGATGTTGTTGCCACAAAGGTTGCACGTGGCCTTGGAGCGATTCGTCGTTTTAAAAATTTCTTACCTCAGAAAGTTTTATTGCTTTTATACCATGCTTTGATCCACCCATATGCTTCGTATGGCTGTATGTTATGGGCAAGTAATTTTTATGTGAATTTTAAGCGTGTTCAGACTCTTCAAAATAGAGCGATGCGTCTTATTGGCGGGTATGTTGAAGGTGTAAATAACACTTCAGCTTGTTTCAACAAGTTGCAAGTGTTGAATGTAGGACAGCTACGAGACTACCAAATAGGAATTTTTGCTTATCAATGTTGGAATGATGTTAGTCCAGAGGTTTTTCGTGATTATTTTAATGACAATAGGTCTTTGCACCATTATGAAAATCGTCATGTTAGTGATTTCATTGTTCCGAATAGAAGTGGAACCAGGGCCAGCTTCCAAACTAGATTTTCAGGACTTAATGTGTGGAACTCTATTCCGGAGAGCATTCGGGCGGCTGAGCACCTGGGGTTATTTAAAAATAAATTGAAAAGATATTTGTTAGGTCAAGGTTCATAGTTTTTTTTTTTATTTTTTTAGTATTTTTATTATTTTTTTTTTTTTTTTTTATTAAATGAATTGATGAGAGATTGATTTTTTTTATTTTTTTTTTTTTTTTTTTTTTTTTTTTTTTTTTAGTGTTTGTATGTAATTTGTGTGTGTTGTTTTTTAGTGTATGTACCCGCCCAGTCACAAGTGCTTTTCGGTATCTTTCTTGGGGCGGGTATTGGCATATTTGTTAAATGTATTTTGATGTTAAATAAACTGAACTGAACTGAACTGAACTCGCATCATTTTAATGAAAACTGAAAGTTTAGCCCGCGGCACCGAAAATCACGTTCTTAATTTAAATAAATTATAAATTAGCGCCAATTTTTGTGCTGAAATGGTTACATGATATGTATGATACAACAGCTCGATAACAAAAGCCAAAATTACTTAAAGGCTTATCTAAGGCATCTCATTTCACTATGTAGTGGAAAGCTGCAACCATTGAAAGTGTTCCCTGATACATTGTTGAAGTTTTTGAACAATGATATCTTAGAAAGTCCCACTAGAACATTTCTATGAGGTCGCTAGTGACTCATTACCATGTACTATAATATTGTGCACTACAAACTAGGCCCGGCCGATATATCGATAATGACGGGTCAGTGTCATTATCGGAAAAAAGTATCAGATATCGGCCGATTTTTTTTTTGTGCAAATTATCCAGAAGATGACGCCAGATTTCCTCAGGTAATTTTTGCTTGTCCAATCCTTGGGGGCGGAGCCACCAGCTAAGTCTAAACATGGTTAACAGAGTAGCAGAGGTGTGTCAAATGACGTCAAAGCATATTTGTTATCAATACACCAGGGCTTCCACTTTTCGATTTCAATTTTCCCTATTTTCATACCAATTTTCCCTAAAATTCCTCGTGTTTAGGTCTAATTTCTCCCTAGAAAAAAGGGTATTTTGCCCTAGATATCAAACGGATTTACACGAAACAAACAGCGCAACATCAAATTGTTATTTTTTACTTCAGATAATGATAACATATAACATCTTTTACACTTCAAATAAGTGCCATCTCCAGCACTTCATCGCACGTACCGTTTGCCTTGGTCTTGAAGCCAGCAACAGCTTTTGGTATGCTGACAGTTGTTGAAGTTTTATCTTCGTTTTTCAACCAGTAATTGACTCGAATAAGTGAGACTAGGGTGACATTATCGAGACTATTTCGGATGTCTGTTTTGATCAATTTCAGGAGGCTGAACAAACGTTCAGCTGGAACGTTGCTAAAAGGTAACGAGAAGATCAGCAATATGCAGTTCCGGGTACCTGATTTTGCCACTACGAGTCTTAAGACCAAGTATCTTCTTCCAGTACTGCTCAACTGACAGGTCTTTAACTTGGGCATCTCCCAAATGAAGTTCAGTGACATCAGTCATTGCTTGTGACCTCCATTCTACGTCCGTTTTCTGGAGCAAAGAATTTTCAGTTAGAATAGGAAATCTCCCAAATAGTGGCTTTAGAGATTTTGGCTTCAAATTTCTTGCATTCCTTGGTTCAACTAAAGCCAAAATGTCACAAATGACGTCTTTAAACTTGAACCGGTCTTTGATCTGCTTGATTAGGACAATATAGTATTTTAGACACGGCTGGTAAAAGAGATCAATGTTATCACTTGGCTCTTGAGCATTTTCGAGTTCTCGCATGGAGTCGGTTGCATCTAATACCACATATGTCTGGTTTAAAGTCAAGTACTCGGTTAAAAGATAAAGATTAAGGTCGATAAACAAACCAACACTGCGTATACAGTCCAGTTCCATGAGGTTAGACGCAATATCATTCACAATTTTTCTGACACTTGCCTTTAGGGAGTGAAGAAGTGGGAGGTCAGATTGAAAAACTATGTTGAAATTGTTGGAAAGCCCAAGAGAGCAGCCAATGAATTCAAGGTATGGCATTCTCACCTTGTTTTGTAATGTCAACAAGATTCGGTAATTTGTTGCAGTTGGGTCGTCAAACGTGGTTTCCACAAAATACTGAAAAAGAGTAACCCGTTGCTCAATAAGTCTCTTTACGCAGGCCTAAAGGGATAACCGACGGGTCTGTCCCGGAGCCAGAATTCGGTGTGCATCGCATCGAAAGAATTCCTGAAATTCGGCATACTTATCTCGCCTGGAAGCGCTTCTGGAAAAGTGGGCATAGATATTTCGCGCCAAGTCTTCTAGTGTCTTGGGAAGTGACAAGCATGCATAGGATGAACATAAGTGAATAAGATGGCATGAGCATTTCACATTCAAGATATGGGGCACCATGGCTTTCATAAGTGTTGAAGCAGATCTGTTGGCTCCAAACATGACGTTAGTTGTATCTGCACAAAATCCAACAATATTTTGCCAGGGAATCGAGTATTTTTCAATGACTTGTTTGATGTGGTTAGTCAGACCCTCAGCCGATCCATCACTACAGTTAATCATGTCCAATACTTCAAAATGAAGTCTTAGATCTTTCTCGCTAAAAAATACTACAATGATAGCAAGCTGCTTATCAACAGCACGATCAGTGGTTTCGTCAATTATCACAGAGAAAAAAGTGGTTTTGAGCAACTTGACTAACTGGTTCTGTAGCACCAACAAAAAATTCTGTCGCAAAATATTTGTAGCTTTCTGTTTACCCAAAGTGAACCCTGTCAGGGCCTGGTCTTTGGGAAATAATTTTCTCAGGAGAGGGATCAAGCTGTCTGCAAGACGTAATGGCAGATTATGTTCTGCCAAAAATATGCAGATGCGCTGTTCAATTTCTTTGGAATGACTGCCTACAGTCAGAAGTTCTTCAATGCTGGCACTGCCAGACTTCGTCTTAATTTCATTGCTTGCTTTTATGTGCTGCTTGGTCAGAACATGCTTGGTCAACTCTGATTTCCCACAATACACATACTTCAAACAGAACTTACAGTATGGTACATAAGTCTTCTTCTTTGACCTATTTGACACTCTTTTCTCTATCCAATTTTTTAACATTGGTAACTGAAGCCACTTGTGAACAAACTTTTGCTCATATGTTTTCTTTTGGGAATTCCGACCTGAACCCTGCTTTTTTTTTGGGGAGGGGGTGGCCAGGAGGTGAACTTCGGGAACATCATAATCTTCATCATCCATTCGTTTTTCAGGACTAGACACAATTTGAAGATTATCTTCCTATGAGTCAGTACAATGGCTTTCAGACGAACTTTGCATGTCTATAATCCCAAGAAAAAGGTATTTTATTAGTGATAAAAACCAGTCTATTCCTATAATTACTTGTACAAGGATAAAAAATAACTAGATTATGCTAAACTATGCTCATGGGCATTAACGTACATATCCTCAATTAACTTAAATTACCTCATGTATAATTTGGGTTTGCAGTATGGAGGACCGAAAATTTGCAATGGTTGCATTGCAAAAGTTTGCAAAATCAAAACGAAGTATACCTAGCTTGATAAATGATAATCCTCAGATTTGGAATGCCACTTTAAACGGAAAAAGAAATTTGTGAACCCATTCTTCACTAGAAGAGCTTTGCTTTGATGTCCTCTAACCTAGAAAGGACCAACCCAAGTAAAAACAACACGAAAGAAGTTTTTCTCTAAACCTAGCTTAACAAAATACTTTTATTTGGTACTTTCACATTGCTGCAGTCCGAGGCAAAACAGTAGATTTTACTTGATTCAAGATGGCAAGTGGCAGGCAGTGGACATGAACAAAAGACTAGACTAATTATTATTGTTTTATTTTTATCAGATTAAAAATAAGGGTACTCAGAGCTAGTTTGAACAGAATGCAGGGTCCTTTATAGACAGTATGGACTGAAAATTTTGTCTGCAAAAAAGCCACAGTTTGCACCAGCACCAGCATCTGTCCCTAACTTTTGGCACAGAAGTCACATGCTGTACAGGAGGGTGACCTTAGGTTAGCGTCGTTCAGGATCGTACTTGCTAGAAACAAGTCTTTCCACTTCCGTAAATGTTTTGTGTACTTGCTTCTGCGATCAGAACATAGCTGGATTCCAGGTCTATCTATTGGTATGTCATTTCCTACCTTGGTTTTTGAGCTTAGCAATCGAGAGTTCCATTTTGTGTCAGGACGAAACATTACTGCCTGCCAGTTATCAAGTTGAAAATTGTATTTTCATGAATTACATGAATTACATGAGCTGTTTTTTACAAAGGCAGCTGGTGCTCTATTTGAATAGTCCCCTGCGGATTTGCAGATGAACAGAGGAGAAAGAGATCACCAGCAGATTGAAAGAATCCCTTATGGTAAGTGCATAGGGTGCAAGCTCCTATTCTACAATTGCTGCATAGCCTAACCAATACTCCCTTATGTCAGCAGTTTACACGAATTAAAGACAGTGCTTAAAAATAATCTAATTACTATGCTACCTAAACTACTAAATACCTAATGAGTAATGAATGTCATTCCACGCTTTTAGCTTTGTTTGAAATTTTGCGCTGATTTTCATGACATAAGCCAGTGTTGCAACATAAGAATTTTCAAGAAGACTGAGCATATGCAATCTATGAGAATATTTCAGCCTTCACTTGAAAAAATAACTTTCCCTGAATTTCCCTAAGAACCCTTAATTTACCCCAGATTCCCCTGAATCCCTAGATTCAAAATAAGTGTCCCTAAAAGAAGTGATTTTCCCCTAAAATAGGGTAATCTCCCTAGAAGTGGAAGTCAGACATTGGAAACAACAAAATTAGCCCCTGCAACAGAAGAGGAAAAAACCCTAAACGAAGGCGAGTAGGAACAGCAAGTTTAATTAACTGCCTGTTTGATAACATGCTTGCAGCTTAAACAAGAGAGGAAGAAGAGTCAGCATATGGTATTGATCAGGAGCTGGATAGGAACAAAAGTGAGGCTGTCATTGACAGGCAAAAAGCTGTTAGTTAGAATGGTGGCGAAATAACAGCAGTCGTTTCAAGAGACTGGGACAACTTGCTCGGAAGTGTCTCTGCTGTCCGTCCTCTTCTGTCCCAAGCGAAAGAGTTCTCAGTACAGTTGGGAACATTTATGATGACAAACGAAGGTCTCTAGAAAGAGAAAATGCTGAGAAGTTGTGCTTTCTCTATTAAAACTCGCCCCGGTTGGACTGGACTTATTCAGCACTGTCCACTTTAGGACTTTATTTGGTTTAATTGTTTTTCTGAATCTTTTCTAATTAAATCTTTTTTTGTATTATTTGAGACCCACAGTGAATTATTGAGGCTGTTCTTTGGTGTATTATAGACCAGGAAGAAACATGTGAATATGAATATGGGCAGAGAATGCAGGGTTTAAACTTTAGGTAGGTTTTTTCCGGAGAATTTATCGGCAAATTCTATAGGAATTGTACCGGTAAGATACCGATATATATATATCGGTATGATACCGATATATATATCGGTATGATACCGATATATATATATATCGGTATGATACCTATATATATATATCGGTATGATACCGATATATATCGGTATGGGACCCCAAAAATCCATATCGGTCGTAACCTACTTCACACTACATATGCATTCTTAGCGGTCAACACTGTCAGCAAACCACTAGATTTTACCTGTGAGAAACAGCTATAATTTCTTGAATGATTGTCAAACTGAGGTGCAAAAATATAAGACTTTTATCAATCATATTTGTTATTGGAAAATAAACGGAAATTGCCTGCGGGAGGGGGGGGGGTCTAGGAGAATTTTTACACGAGGAGGGAATTTCCAGGAGCGATTTGAAAAACGGCCAGAAATTAAAAACAAATAAGTTTTTTTTCAACTGAGAATACGGAGCATCATTAAAGCTTAAAACGGACAGAATTTTTTTTCTGTTTACAAGAGGGGATGCCCCCTCCTCAATTCCTCACTCTTTATGCAAAATTTTGACTTTTTGTCACGTTTCTTGAAGAAAGACGGCTCAAACACAAGGGCCATTGAACTTCGATGGAAAATATTTTTAAAGAACTTTAAGATTTTAGCGTAAAAAGCGTGAGATTGAGGAGGGGACAGCTCCCTCGTTAACGTTGGCCCTTACTTTCAGTTGAAAAAGCTTTTTTTATATATATTCAATGTCCTTAAGATCGAGTTTCTTGTTATTTTGCATAGCAGCGCTATCTACAATGGGTTTAGTTAGCAACACAAGTAGCGTGCAGTGCATCAAATGCAACAGATGGTTTCATTTTAGCTGTGGGAAAACTAAGTATTAAAGTGGCTCGATGAAGTTCTGTATGTGCGTACTTTGTGCGCAAAGGATTCTCAAAATATCTGTATTCCGTCGCAAAATAACAGTCCAAAACAGCCAAGTAACAACCAGAAGACACATGAGAGAGTTAAAACGAATGTTAGTGACCCGAGTGAAAACGTCCGGTAAAACTGCCAGCTGCTTCTGGCGTAGCACTTATGAGTTGTGGCTCCTTTAGACTATACAACGCTAGAAATAATCGACTAGTTATGTCCTAACCTGAGATTCTTTAAATGTGACGGCGGAACGGAAGAAAACTGCACGTTTCTCCATGTTTGCGAGATTCTTTACAGACTGCTGCCGTGAGGAATATTGTGCTCAGCCACACAGATCTTTGTGTAAAAAGTTTTCTCACGGCTTGTATTTAATGAATCCTTGTCCTAATAAGTTAGTAAGTTTATTAATAACCCGCAATAATGCAAAAGTAAATACGGAATAAAGAACAAAAAATAATAAAGCCCACAAGGAAATACAAACGAAAACACAACCTAAATAATACAGCAATGTCCACTGAATTACAAATCGGGAAAAAATAACTCACTGGATCATTATAATAACTCAGAGGATCACTGGCGAATATCTTTTTCGGAGTATTAGCCCTCAGATCCTTAGCGGATCGAAATGTCCAAAACGAGAAATAATCTTACAGTTTCTATACAAACTTGGTAAATATAATAAGAATTTAGAATATTTAAAATAACCTCTCCTTAGCTAAAGAAGCTCTTTATTCCGCTAATAAAGGCTGGAAACCAGAGAGAAATAGAATTATTGGAGAGCAAAAACTATGGTAAAGTTACATAAGCGTCGACGACTGTACCTTCCTCTATTTGGCAAGATTTTACCATATGAGATACGAATACACCGTAGAGAACTAGCAATCAGAGAGGAACATGTAGCCGAAAGTGTAACAGAAAAAGAAATGCCAAGCCATTTCATCTTTAAAATACACTTGAGTAGCATTGTACTCACATGTAAAGGAGGAGCAGGGCTAGAAATATTAAAACAAAGAAACTCGCTTTTAGAAGCATTTACAGAAAGTCCAACTTTGCCCAAAGCATTAATCAAAACACTTAGATTCTTAGTGAGGCCCCACCTAGTATGGCACCTCACGCGCACCTCACTTTCTATAGAAGAAAAACAATTCTGTCCCGAGATAGTATTGTGTTCCGATTGAAAATATGCGCCTCTGTTGATGCAAGGCCGACAAAGACAGCTATCTCACGTCCCACTTATGAATCTCAAGCCACCCGTCTCAAAGCAGCTGATACATCTCCCTCCCTTTCTACCAGTCTCTCTGTTTGAATCTTGAAAAACTAACAAGATCCAGCATTAATCAGTGTCCCCTCGATATGTTCGGTCCAAACAACAAACAGGCTTGGAATTTCAGAGAGATCAAAGATTCAAACATCCTTCAAACCATATTTTTCGAATTTCCCGAATTGGAACCAATTCAGTGCACTGGCAAGGCAATTCGAGACCGTAGAATAAAGTATTCCATTCATTCTTATTCATTTCCAAAATAATTTCAAGTGAAATAAAAATAGAAATTGCAGCTAAAATTCTTTTTGAATTGTGGAGTTTCCAAGAATTGACATAATTATATATCAAATATTCACTTTGTTTTCATTTATTCTTTCCAGTCGTCTTGATTGTTATAGTGATTTTATATTTTTTCTTCGTCGATGTTTTAAAAAACAAAAGTATATTGTTCATGATACATAGTTTTCGATAACGCAAATGCCGCAACAAGCTTTAGACTTTTACGGTTAGGGAAGGGGAAAAGTGCAGCAGCCAAACTCCTGTTTGTAGTAACTTTTGTTCGTTTAAGTTTGACTTGAACATTCAATTTAATTTCTAGTTATTTCAAGATTTATTTGTTTATCTATATTAGTACCTGCTATCTATATGTTTTCTATAATAATTTATTTTAATTTCTGTTCGTCTTAGGTTTCTTTTTATTCTTTAATAGTAATTTTTTGCCGTTTTGAGTTTGAATTATTATAAAAAATTATTTCTGCCGGTCTTAAGTTTAATATAGCTCTTTACTTTTCTCTGAAAAACTTCTTTAAAACCCGAGAATGAAAGTCTAACGCTACACAATTTGAGCGTCAAGCAGTGTTTGATACTACCGACAATACCCATTACTTATAGAAGTATGTGCTTTACTCTCCAGTGGGTATTTTCAATGAAATTACAGCTAAGGTTGAGGCTCCCAGGGTAACTCGTTATAGCCTCAGTTTTAACAAAAAGACTTGGGGAAGGACCAGTGAACCCCATCAAGAGCTGCCAGAGAAAAATGTAATGTAAACCTGGATTTTTTTTTTTGGTATTTCTAACTCCTTGCGTAGAAATGTTTTTGGGTAAATGCCAGGATTAGCTGTATATTAGTGCCACAAATCTAGAAACAAACAAAAAGGCAAATTATTGAAAAGAATGCGATTATCTTTTGTGCTTTCCCCATTTTCATACCTTAAAGGCCTCACTGAAGACGTTCTAGTTTTACCATGGTAAGATTTTATGTGGTAAGAGGTTGTCTGATGTTGCAATTATGTGTATATCCATTGACTTTTAGCAAAATAAAAACTTAATAACCATTGCATGAACATTTTCTCTCCAATGGCAACGCTGCTTTAAAAGCGACCTCATTCATTGATATACTATGGACAAAACAATTCCCTGATTTCAAACTATAATCAGCTAAAGACGATGAAATGTAATATTAAAGTAAATAAATGGACTTAATAAACAAACTTCCATTCATACCTAAAAACCCTGATTCCTTAAGATTTTTCTTTTGGTTGTTTCAAAATCACGAAATTCTTAGGGCAGTACCACATTTTCGCCATCGTTGTCAGGTTAATGTGTGACAATAAATAAGGAAAGCTAATTAGTTGAAAAACTTAGAAAGGTGTCTAATTAAGAATTTTCTTTTGGTTGTTTCAAAATCATGAAGTTCTTAGGGCAGCACCACATTTTCGCTAGTGTTACCACGTTAATGTGTGACACATTTTCGCCAGTGTTACCACGTTAACGTGTGACAATAAATAAGGAAAACTAATTAGCTGAAAAATTTAGAAAGGCGTACATCCGTACAAATTTTAACGTTAACAACCTGTTGAATTGGACCTTCTTGGGAGGGGGTAAAGAGTGAATCTTTGAATAAATTGGGGTAGAACAGAAGCTTGCTCAGATGTGTTGGCCTCAGGCAGCTTGTTGTTGCAGCAAGTTAATAGTAGTAGTAGTATTTTTCACTCTCCTAATTAAAATTCTTACTTGTTACTTATATACTAGTATTTATCTAGTATATACTGGAATTTATCTTATTTTTCGGTCTTTTTCAACAATGTCTCGTTTTAGTTTGGAGCCCACAACTAATTTTCACTGAATAACCACATATGGAGGTATTTTTAATTAAAAATTGAATTCCCAGGTTTTCCTAATTTTTAAGACGAGCATGGTTGTGTAAGTTAATTAAAAATACCACTTGTAACTAAAAGTTACCACTTTAGTTACCTACCACTTTTAGTTACCAGTGGTAACTAAAAGTTACCACTTTACCAATTCAAACAATCACATTTCCTTTTCATTGTATTCCAAACGGCGGAAGTAAGTATGACTCCCTTATTGGACAAATACTTGCGTGTTAGCTTTTGGAAAGGTACTCCCGCCTAGACACTCAGGCAGGTTGACCAAGAATTTAAAATTGACATAGGACCGTTAGATTGCCGGGAATGAGAGGCAAACAAGGCACGGCCGCCTATGGTCTTACGAAGGTTGACCGAGAATTTAGAATTGACACAGGACCATTAATTTGCTTGGAATAACAGGCAAACAATCATTTAAAGCCATCTTCATCTTCCAATTGGAAAATGTCTTGTGGACGATTCCAGCTGAAAATTCTTTCTGAGCCCACTTTTATTTAAAAAAATACTTTAATTCTGATCGTTTTTAAAATCATGTCGGAGACCGTCCCCCCCCCATCCGTGGAAAACATTTCTCACAAATATTCCCCGCTTCTAGTAGAAAGGTGTTCCCAAAGAAAATTCCCTCTGGAGAATTTATTCTATGGAAAACTCCCCCATTGAGAATTATTCCCGTGGAAAAATTGTAATGAGAGGCAAACAAGGCACACCCGCCAATGGTCTTAGGAAGGTTGACCAAGAATTTAATTGTATACAACTTAATTGTTGACCAAGGAATACAACTTAATTGCATTCCAAGATTCTGTGCAGAATTTTAGTCTTAAACACTTTAATGTGTGTGAATATATACATATCAATCAATCAATCAATCATTTATATAAGATGAAGGTGCTTTATTAATCAAAATAAAAAAAAACTAGTGCGTCATGTATTCATCAAAACTATAACATTCACAGGCAAACATCACACAAATCCATATAATAAACTACATCAAACATCAAATACTTCCTACAGCTTTATAATTAAAGTGCCGAGTAAAATAACGGCTTAAAAAATTACGAAAAAACAACCGAGACAAGGTAAAGCTAAAATTTAAGCCTAGAGGCAAAGCCAAGTAAAGTAAGAGTTAATTCAAAAAAAAAAAAAAAATAAGAGATACGTGTTTACCTTGGGTATAGCTTGAGGATTCCAAGCTGTAAGGATGATTCTTCTATCATCTGGATTAGTTTTTAGCGTATGGATAATTTTTGCTAGTTGATCTACGCCTTGACCTGAATAGTCGTCGTACATTGTTTTATATTCCGCGCCGAAATGCCGCCATTGAAAACCATAACCAGGTCCAAGATCTCCTAGAAAATTATTAAATATTAAAATTAAAATAATTATTAAATATTAAAATAATTATTAAATATTAAAATAATTATTAAACATTAAATATTAAGTTATTTGTGTCTTTATTTACCTATGCAATCTCCTTAATTTTCCGCCAATCATCGATCATCATGAAAACGACCACAGGTGTCTAAATACATGTGTATTTAATAATAACTTTTATTTTCGAATGTTTTTTTTCTTAAATTTATTACATTAGTTAAATCTATTTGTTAGAAAATGTTTCATTTGCCTCATTTACCTTACGAAAAAGGATTAACTCTACCAGAATTAAAACAACAAACAAAGCTAAGATGGACCAACATTTTCTGATAATCCAGAAAATTGCTTTAAGAGAATCCTTGAAAAATCTTTACGTATTTAAAATACAATAATACGAAATGGTATACTTATACGTTAATACGAATATTATGTTAAGTTAAAAATCTTTGAAAAACCTGGGAATTTCTCTTCTACTAGATGCGAATAATCAACCGGAGAAAAGATTTAGCTTTTATTACTTAATATATAATTCAAACTTTCTTTCTTTCATTTATTTTTCTAAGATATGATGGATAGTTTTAACACACTGATAAAAACTATAAATTCGTACATAACCAAACTTAGTAGCCTTAATATAAAAATATAAATCTCTGGGTAACACACATAATTAAGTGCATTTACAATTTACTTTCTTGTTGTTACCTTTCCTTATCCAAACTAGGACAGAAAAATGCTATGATTAAAACAGCCTAGGGCTAGAGTTAAATTAGGACTAGAACCGAAACATTAACAACGACCTTAACCAGCCTTCTGTCCTGAAGAAACGAGAAGGGGGGGGGAGGATAATTCTCACCCCCAACCCCCCTCCTCACCACTAGCACTCAATTCACTAGCAGGCCTCCGTATTCCCTTAAAATTTCAACTTTTCTTTGCATCTATATGAAAAAAAATACCATTCAAAGTGTTCTAATAGACCAGTACTGTCTATAAGGTGCGCACAAGTTCAACCCTTAAGCAAAGTATAAGATAATTTTTATATAGAAAGAAGAGGGTAAAATGCTATAGGATTATATATTTGAGTCTCAATTGGTCAATTCTTTCGGGGAGGAGATTCTTTGGACCAATCATGGGGAAAAGCCCTCTCTTTTGTAAAAATTTGTGTATATACCTCTTCAACTCAATCGGGGATTGCTACGCCGTTTCTTGCAATAGTAATTTAAACTTTCGTTTTATTTTTAGCTTAATCTGAGCCCTACAATACTGCTTATGGTACTAGCATTATTTACTCTCAGAGCCAATTAAAATCGTAGAAGTTAAAACCATCGATTCCCTCTGTTCTTTGCCATCAGACGTGAAAATGCACAAGAATAATTTCAGTTCTAACTAACCTTCTTCTCTATCAGTGAATCCAAGCGAGTCCAAATATTCTCGTGAAGTATGTCCATCCCAAATGCGAATGTCTTTCTTTTGTAGCTCCTTTGCATTTGTGGAACCTCTAACAAACCAAAGAAGCTCTTCAAGCACACCTCTCCAGAACACTCTTTTTGTAGTGAGTAATGGTATGACAGCTAGAATATATGAATAAAATGAATAAAAAAGAAACAGAAAAGGCCACCAAAAAGTTTATGTCATTATTGGTTACGTAGTTTACATATGGGTTGGAATAAAAAAAAGAAAGCGGTCAATAATAAATTTCTGGTTCAATATTAAAGTTGTACATTTACGCATTTTCGTAATGAACACGATTATTTTTATTATTTGTCCAATATACAAATATAACCAAAGATTAAGTTAGTAGCTAATGGAATGATTATTTCCTCAAAATTGGCAAAAGACAAGGTTAGTACTAAACCAGTAGCTATAAAGGCGCCTGTTATACTTTTGACCCAAGTTCATTTCCAAAATATGCATTATATATAGGGAGTGGTAATTAACGAGATAGTACCTTTGTAAAACACCAAACTTGCTCATCCTTTTTACATTTTGAAAATTTAAATATCATTGAAAATGTAAGGTGTTAATTCGAAAATAGAAATTCAGATAACACTTTTGTAATTTAATAGCTGGTAAAAAACAGACAAGCTATGTATACAGTTGAAAGAAAACTGTATAAGTAACTGAGGGGCAAGGCCGTATCCAGTAGGGGTATGGGATTTGAACCCCCCCCCCCACCCCAAAATGTTTGTCCAACTCGCAAAAATGTAACACAATATATATATATATATATATATATATATATATATATATATATATATATATATATATATATATATATATATATATATATATATATATAAATATAAATAACACACAAAAAACTTACAGCAGAGAGAACATACAGCTTAATGCAGTGATTTTAAAAAACACACTTAGTTTCAGAGCCCAAGAATTGTTTTTAAAGATTCAGAACAAAATTCACTTATCTATGTTCTTGCGTATTGTTACTAACATTTTTGAAAAGTTTATCTCATATTTTCTATTCCTAACTGGTCTTGCAAATGTTCACAGACACACCAAATGGAGGAGCACCGATCCCTGGACTTTCCCTCCTACATTTTGAAGATACTTTTTCTGTATTTTCATTGAAGAATATCTTTTTTTTGTATTTTAATTGGGAAAAAATCGAAAAAACGACAAAGTTACCCAGCCTAAGATATCGAAAAGCACATTTATCCCAAACCCAACCCCCCACCCTCCATTTTCGTGGATTGACTTCTCTGAATGTTCATTAATCTTATAACGCTACAAATAAAAAAGAGATATTAAATTTGTACTTTTAGTCATTTAGTTAATTTTTACTGAGTCATTTAGCTTTTTAAGAATGCTTCTCTTAACTTAGCTTAATTTAATACTGAGCCCTTCAGTTGTAAGGTTTCTAGCCAGAAAAACACCACAAACGAATTTCAACGCAGTATCAGTTATTAAGTTGAAATCATCGAAACTATGATCATTTGGAAGGAAGAGTCTATTGAGGTTATGTTCCATGATTAGGAATGTTGGTGCAGATGATACCACTTTTTCATTGAACCTATAATGTGCTCTAGAAAGGAACTACTTAAACGTAGAAAGGTTATTGAATATCCGACTGGAGACAGGGATGTAGCGATAAATATGACCTATTTTTCTCATTTAAATCGTAAGCAAGTCACAGATTTTGATTTTGCTCGCCACAATGTGGCTTGTCGGTAATACAGTTAAATACTCAAGGTTTAATCTCCTTTTTTGATCAGCTTAAAATTTTAATGGATGATTTGCAGTCACGCTGGAAATGCCCCAGAGGTAGACCACGTACGAGACGGGCGGATATCATCTGCAATCGACTTACTGCGCGGTGCATCGACCCCAACGAAGCTCCCACCCTCGCCCAAAACAGGCCACTCTGGAGACGACTAACGACGTTGATGCCTGGTTCCCTCTACACTGGCAACGCTGTCGAGCCAGAGCTTTAAGTCAAGTAAATCAAAGTAGGTAATTTGCAGTCACATGTTGATGGTTCTAATTATTCACTTCTACATATACTTGGTTTGAACAGCCCAACCGGGCTGAGATAGGGTAGGGAGGTCTCGCTCTTCATGTGTCAGATAATTTTGTATATTCTATTCACATGGATCTTTCTTGGAATGCGGAAGGAGCTATTGAGTCAATGCTTATTCGAATTTCCGTCTAAGAAAAAACTCTGCTTATTGGGGTGGTTTATTGCACTCCACGTGGTTCTATTCTAGATTTCTAAATAATCACAATGAAACAATTGAGTTGGTCCAAAACCAGCCATGTGATAGGGTTGTAATGTGTGATTTAAATTTAAATTTTTGGGGTGATTCTTCTGTCAATAGACTTCTTGCTCTAATATTTTCTTATGGAATGCTGCCAACAAAGTATAGCCAATAATACTAAAGTAACTGAAACAAACTACTCTCATTGATATTTTTTTTTTCTTTACCAGTCCTTCGTAACGTTTCAGTTAACTTCTCTATTTTTTCAAATTTAGACCTTCCTGAACCTGCATCAGGTAGAGATGCATTGCAAACGATAATTTCTGATCGTTTGTCGGAAAATAATCTGCAACGATTAATAATTATGTCTGACTAATCAACTGTGGGATAATAACGACTCTGAGTCAGATTTTAATACACGTTCTAATTCATTTTAGATTTCAGTCAAAATTGCAATTCTCCAAGCTTGCAGCCCCTCATCTTCGTGAGATCAACACAAAATCGGAGCATTTTAACCCTTGGATGACTCCCGTTTTGCTGAACAGCTGAAGGAGAAAGAATTACCTTTCAGAAAATGGAAAGCTTCCTCTCAAGTTCTTCACCAGGATGAATATAAGAGTTTAAAGCAGCCTATTTAAATGAATTATTCTCCTAGCAAAGTCAGATTCTTATTTTAGAAAGTCTTCTGAAAGCAAGAAAGATGTAAAAAAGACCTGGAAACCTATTAATTCAGTTCTGAAACCTGGTTCTCAAAAATCATTTTTACCTTAAAGTCAAGTAATCAATGGTCAGTTTATATCCAGCAAAGAAGCTCTCGAAAGTCAGTTAGTGTCATTTCTCTGTTGTTGGGAAAACCACTGCAGTGGCTATTTCTTCAGGACTTTCTGATCTGGCTTACAAATCTTATTTAGGCCCTGCTTATCTAAAATCAATGACACTAGAGACTATAATAAAGTACGAAATTTGTAAAATTATCATTCCCCTTCAAGTTACATCCTCATCAGAATCAGATGATATTCCTAACAAGGTTATCAAGTTTATTTTACCTAAATTCTTTAACCTTTAACTGGGCTTGTTCAAACTTTTTTTGATGTATGTTTTTTCCAAGAACCACTACAAAGTGAAAGGGTAGTAGTTCTTTTTAAAGGTAGTTCCAGAAGCGACCCTTCAAATTACAGACCAATCTCTATACTACCAGTTTTTCAGCGATATTTTTGAAAAGACGATGCTATCAAGACTCAAAAGCTTTCCTGATCCAAAATAGTTCCTTCAGCGGAGAATGCGCGTGCTTTGCTCCTTAGTTTCATTAATTCAACCTTAGATGTTGGATTAATCACAGTTGCTGTATTTTTGGATGTAAAGAAGAGATTCAACTCCTTAACACATGACATTCTTCTAGGAAAATTTGGCCACATTGGAGGGCGAGAAACCACTCACTCTTGGTTCCACTCATAGCTTTTCAATAAGAAGATTTTTATTGGCAAAGAGCCCTCTAAGTGACTTCGAAGTTGAATCTGGAGTCGGTCTATCCCGGGCTAAACACTTTCTTTATCTACATTAATATTCTGCAATAGTGTGCCTTCCAAAAAGTTGTAGCTGGTTGTGTTACCATTATAGTGCTGGTGAACCCAAGCTCCAGTCAGATTCTGATGACAGCTTAGTTGTATTTTCTGATGACAGTGCATTATCTACGGTAGCATTTGATCAAGCATCACTGGAGAATAATCTTTTTGCTTTATCTGAGAGTTACTTCATAGCTTAGTGTGAAGTATTTTCCTCTTAATGTTTCAAAAATTGAGTTTTTTTTTATAGCATTTCTACAGCTTTTCTGGTTTTTCGTGTGACACATACATCACATGGTAATCTTCTTAGATATGAAAGTGGTGATGTCCGATCCCTTAGAATTTTTTTCGATGAGAGTTTGTCACACCAATTCCACAGAAATAGATTGAAATCTAAGATTGCCAGGAGTCGGGGCACCTTAGGTAAGCTGAAGCACACATTCCCTGGATCTATACTGTAGGGTTTTTTTCCCTTGATCCAATTATGTATTTTTATTTTCTTACCATACGGATGAAAACCCTCCAGTCGAATTTACGAAGTATAGTGTTTCTTCATGAGAAGGCCAGACTAGTTGTAAAGTTTGCAAATCCACCTGCTATGAGACCCTCTTAACCCCCCCCCTTCAGTTTATGTCATCGCATAAGCTTCTTTTACTTTGCAAGGCTACAGGAGACACTTCCAATTGTCTTCCAACCTCCTATTTTTGTATCTGTTTTGCTTCTGACAGCTCGTCATATTATCTACATTATTCTGACAGCATAAAAGTTCCTGCCATGCCTTGTGTTCTGTCTGATTCTAGCGCTCTGGTGGCATCTTCAAGGGTATGGAACACACTTTCAGCTATGGCACAGGGCCTCAATCATTTGACAACTTTAAACGTCTGGTAGTTGATTTTTAAAGGTTAATTTTAACCTTTAAATTGGTAAAGACAATTTTCAGTTTATTTATCATATTTTTCCTTTCTTAAGATTTGGATTCTCTTTTTAAGGTATACTAATTGATTCTAATTTGGTTCATTTTGAGTTTTCTATAAAAGGGCAGTTATATGTCTATGTATGTTGTTCATTGCAATTGTAGATGTCAGGTATGTACACATAGGTTTGCTTAAGATCTAGTTTTGTTGTATTTAAATGAATAGATAACAAAATAGGTTTATATATAGATTTTAGGAAGTTTACTATAGGTACTGTTGCAGTCACACATTTTTATACCCGAACATAAATTATACCCTAAATAATTATAGGGTCTATGATTGTAAAATTGAATCTACTTTAACAATTAAATAATTTAACTTTAGGAAATTCTTGTTTTCGTTGTACTAAAAGATGAATATGGGTTTGAACAATTAGTGTGTGACGCAAAGAAGTTGCTACCACCTTATATGGTTCTGAAGGTAAGTCGCTCTTAATATTTCTTCCTTTAATATAGCTGCTGCTGCTATTACTACTATTAATCACCTCTAGAAAACTTCTTAGACTGAAAACATTTTTCAAGACAATACTAAGTTCGTTATAGTTTAATACTAGTTTGATAAATTTTATACTGGTTTTCTTACTTGAGCAAAATTAATCTGGGCTATTAACCTAAAACATATACTATCAATAGCGTCATTGAAAGTGTTTGATATACATCTTAAACTTATATTCAACAAATTTATCCTTCCAAAGAAATTTTCAGATTCCAGGAACTGGGTTTCCAGAGGGTGTTGTTCTTTGCATATTAATTGTTACCAACAATTGTTTACTACAAATGCCAAAGATAATGTAGCAGCACAGAACTTTCAAACTTTTGGTTTTCTTTTTTAAAGTTTTTGAATTGTTGTAATCCCTTGTTAAAATATATACAAATATTTTTGCAATTACCTTTTTTTGCCTTTCCCGCAATTTAATGTCTTTGTATACGGCTGTCTTTTCAAAAATATTTTAATTATTGAAGCTAGTCCGCTTTTTATCACCGGTTTGTACTTAGCTTCAAACTATGGTTTTTCTATTCTAAAATTTTACAACTTTTGTAATCCCTTGTTAAAATTTCGAATCATCATTTGTAATAAATAAAAATTTTGGTTTTTTGGGCCTTCCTACTGACACTTTATAACTGGTTGCGTTCAAACCTGTAAGCTTAGTTACGTAGAGTGGATTTTATTTAACAAAAAAAAAAACTAATTTTAAATTTTCACGTATTTTCTAAGTTTGAATTAAAACATTAAAATTATTGCTCAGGCACCTTAAATATTTTGTCGTTTCAGTAACAACTTTAGCGATTCTGAACTGAACTTAAAAAATTTTCAACGTTTTTTCCTGTCTTAAATAGACATTGCTTATACTTAGAAGAAAAGAAATTCGGCAATGATATTTTTCTAACAACGATTTCTACTAAGCTTCAAACTTTTTTAAGGTTTTTGAATTGTTGTAATCCTTTGTTAAAATATATAGAAATATTTTTCCAATTACTAGTTTTTTGCTCTTTACGCAGTTTAGTGTCTTCTTATACTTATATCTATTCAAAAATATTGTATTACTACCACAAGTTTAAATTCTAACAATAAGTTCCACTGAACTACAAACTTTTGTTTTCTTTGTCAAGGTTTTTGATTTGTTGTAATTCCTTGTCAAAATATATGCAATTATTTTTGGAATTACCAGTTTTTTGCTCTTTAAACTATTTAATATAAACTTCTACATACATGAAAATTTCAATTTTTCCACGCAAGTGTCACAAGCGTGACTACGTCACTGCAATGCTGACGTTTATAGAAATGACGTCACTCACTTAACATTTTTCTAAAATTAAGGCTCTTAACAAATTTTCTCAAACTTCTGACCTATCTAAATCGTTTTTGTTTTTTTGGCCAGAATATACCAGGATGCCAATTTTCCCGAAAAAATATGAAGCCGTTTCCAAGAAAAAATACATACATACATAAATAAATATACAATTATTGCTTGTTTATAAAGGCAGTATATTATATATATATATATATATATATATATATATATATATATATATATATATATATATATATATATATATATATATATATTTATATATATATATATATATATATATATATATATATATATATATATATATATATATATATTTATATTTATATATATATATATATATATATATATATATATATATATATATATAATATATAATATAAATAATTTCTTGAACTACATTGGCCTGACATAACATAAAGAAAGAAAAACGAGCAAAAATGGGGTCTTTAAAGGCCAAATGAAAATACTCAAAAAACACAACAAAGCGAATATTTCGAGGGGACAAACGCCTCTCTTCTTCAGCGTGATAAGAAAAAATATAATGAATGCAAGTGCCGAAGTACAAACCAACAAATAAAACGCAGAAAGTCAATGTGAATGTGAAAAAAAAAATTAAAAGATGAATAAAAATCAATAAAAGCCAAACAATCTTAAGAATTAAAGCCAAAGACCTAACAAAAATAAAAGTGAGTCATTCACCAATATCCGTGATTGTACATAAATCCAAATTGATCAACCATTGACAGATACTACTAAATAACTGAGAAATAAAAGTAACACATTCATTCGCTCAAATCAAAAGATAACAACAATGAATGAGTTGGAGAGCCATGTTATCTGACTGTTTATTTTAATGATTATATTCCTTACAGACACTCTTTGAGACTTGGGGGGTTGTTGACGTATCTGATTAATTGATTCGGAAAGTGTTACAAGGTTTATATATGGGACTATTAAAGTATCGGCTTCTCTTTTGAGAAAACCGAAATACAACTAATGTATTCTTAAATCACCTGAATCCTTGCTCAAAGCTAGATTTAAATGTTGGTACATATAAATTCCAACAGCTTCTCTATAGTGCTGGACAATACCTTTGTCATGCGAAATTAGGCTAGCTTGATTAAACAAAATAGTATGGCCTGGGTTTTCAAAAATATGCTCTGCAACGGCAGAGTCGAAATTTTTTCTGGTCTTCTCTACTTTTGAAGTGTCCTATTAATTCAGGTAGAATGCTGAGCTAAATATCTGTAAGTCGCTGATTAGTTCTTCCGATATACCAAAGACCACACGAACAAGGAATTTTGTAGACACCAGAGTTTTCACCTATCGGGATACGGTCTTTACCTTGATAAATTTGGGAACTGATAGTTTTTCTGGGTCTATAGTAAGTGTAAATGTTATTTTTTCTTAGATTTTTTGAAATGTGGTCTGAAACCCCTTTAACGTACGGGAGACCAAGATAAACTGAATTTTCCCTTTGATTTGCGTTTTCTGTGTAACTATCTCATAATCTTTTAATGCGTTTTGCAACTAGATATTTTATTAAACCAATTGGATAACCATTCCCAAATAAAATATCTCTAAGGTAGTCGAGCTCTGAATCCAAGAAGCGTGTTGAACAAACTTTCAATGCTCTATCAACTAGAGAAGTGACAACTCCTCTTTTCACAGCAGGAGAATGATTAGCGGAATAATTTAAGTAACGGTCACCATGTGTGGGTTTCCTATAGACACCAAACTCGCAAACATGTATCATTTCGGTGCACCAGAACATCTAAGAAAGGAAGACGCCTCTCTACCTCTGATTCCTGAGTCCTGACTAACTCTACCTCAATTAATAATACACATAAAAAGCGGAAAAAAACAGAGAATTTTGACTCTGCCGTTGCGGGCACATTTTTGAAAACCCAGGCCTTACTATTTCGTTTAATCAAGCTAGCCTAATTTCGCATGACAAAGGTATTGTCCAATACTATAGAGAAGCTGTTGAAATTTATAAGCATCAATATTTAAGTCTAGCTTGGAACAAAGACTCAGGCGATTTTAGAATAAATGGACCGTATTTCGGTTTTCTCAAAAGAGAAGCCGATACTTTAATAGTTCCAGAAATAAACCTTGTAACACTTTCCCAATCACTTAATCAGACACGTCAACAACCCCTCAAGTCTCAAAGAGTGCCTGCGAGGAATGCAATTATTAAAATCAGGAGTCAGATGACATAGCTCTCAAACTCATTCAATGCTGTTTTGTTTTGGTTTGAGTGAATGAATGTTTTTCTTTTATTTCTCAGTTATTCGTTAGTATCCGTTGATGGCGGTTCAATTTTGAATTTCTTTACATATCACGGATATTGGTGAATGACTCACTTTTGTTGTTAGGTATTTGGTTTTAATTCTTAAATTTTTTTGGCTTTTATTGATTTTTATTCATCTTAAAATTTTTTTTTCACATTCACATTGACTTTCCGCGTTTTATATGTTGGTTTGTTCTTCGGCACTCGCATTGATTATTTTTTCGTTTCGCGCTGAAGGAGAGAGGCGTTTGTTCCCTTGAAATATTCGCTTTATTGTGTTTTTTCAGTATTTTCATTTGGCCTTTAAAAACCCCATTTTTGCTCGTTTTTCTTTCTTTATGTTATATATATATATATATATATATATATATATCTATATATATACAATCTCTACAATCTACAATACTTACAATCTCTGAGGCTAAATCGTAACTGAGCTCCAAACACAGATTTAGTACCCACACCAGTTCTGTCAGATTTGTTATTTCCTTTTTCAATTATTGTTCTGACTAAATCTAGATACTGACATTCTTCTTTGTTACCCATTGTTCTACTTCAGCCTGAATTCACTGGGCTTTTATCTAGAATGCAGGAGTTAAATAAATGGGTATGACAACAATATCAGCTATGACATTTAAATAAGAGTAGTTATAGCACACCGAATTGCTAGTGCTGACTCTGCATCAGCTAGGTCTGATACATATCTTTGCATCTCTTTAAGTGAAACTAGCTTATAGCTAATTGACTTATAAAATAGTTCAACAATCTGTCCAGTAAAAATATGGTTTCATACTTAATCAGCTTTAGTAAAGCAAGTTTTTGAGAACTTCAGTACCTGAATTGAAAATTCTCTATCTAAACTTGAATTTAGCATCAAAGGGCATACACATTCTTGGATTTCTCTTGCCCAATCAATCAAGTAGAGTTAGTTTGCCTTTCTCTTAAAAACAGCTACGATATATTACCTAGATGCGTTTTTGGCATATTTTTTTTTAATCTGTCCTATTTCCATATCATTAGTACAGGGTAGCCCTCTGAAAAAAAAGGTCCCATACCTACTATTTCTGAAATATTTATTTCACAGGGTATGGTAACGCCAATATGTCAATACTATTAAACCTTGAATGGAGCTCATGTAAATGATATACAATGTCAAAGTACTACTGCAAAAATGTCATAAATGAGAATCCTTGGCCCCTATAAATCAAATGGATCAGACAGAACGCTCAATGTTCTTAAGGAAGCACATGGTTAACAGTATTTCCAAAAAATCTCTTGACCTTTGATTACGGGATAAAACGAAATGCAGCACCTAAAGCAGAGTCCTTTTTATATACATTGCTACATAAGTCTTTGCCATCATTCTGCTAACCCAATTCAGAGATAGCTAAAATGCAAAACGAAACAAAATCAGGCAGGAATCCAAACAGTGATGGGGAATACCAACCAGATTTTTGTCCTCTGCTAAATCCTAGAGCACAAAGGATAGCACCAAAAATAAACTGTTGCATTGTTTCTTGATTATATTATTGTGTTTAACTCCATCTTGCTCAAGGAAATTTGGAAATATATGACTGAAGGTAGAGAACCCAAGACGTCAGTTAAGCTCATTCAGGTATACTTCCTTTTTAAAAAAGCTCAATATAAGCTAATGTAGAGCACTTATTGCTATTTCTGAATGATTATGGAGTCAGGGATGGGTTTGTCTTATCTCTGGTCCTATCTAACTTTGCCATTGACTGGACCTTGAAAAGGCCTATAAAAAGCCTCCACAATGTTGAAGTCAGCCTGGATATCTTTATAACTGACTTAGTTTATGGCAATGACATTAGCCTTCTTTCAGAAACATGCTCAGGAGCCCAGTCAATGCTGATGTCCCAGTACAGGTAGGCCTGAAGATTAAGTCATCAAAGACTAAAAGTCATAATGATGCATGCTTCCCAGGAAGCCTGCATTATCCTTGATGACTCCCCCATTGGTGTTTTGAACAAATTCAAATACCTTGGTTTGCTTGAAAGCCCTTATGGTGAACGTTTGTCTGTCACTGGAATATTTGCTTGGCTCAACACATACATCCAGAGAAAAAAAACTCCTACTTAATATGAAAATAAGGGTAAACAAGCTGCTAGTTTGAAGAGTAGTCTTATATGGTTGCAAGTAGACCCCGGCGCCGCACCGGCGGATCGACCGAACGCCGCCGACAAGAGGCCCGATCGAACGCCGCCGAAGTGTCGCAACGCCGCCGGCGCGCGCGCCGCCACCGGCAAAGGCTCGGTGTTCGGTCGACTTTAAAATAATTTTGCGGCAATTCTTTATTGCGTCAACCGCCTTTATTGCGTCAACCCCAAAAATCACGCAATCACGGTGCCACCCCTAGCGATTTATTACCAGTGACTTTCCCTGCCAAATATTACTTTGCATACCATAATTCTTCACTAATCTCTGGCTCGTTAATGTTCGTCTCTTGTTACTTTGCATAAAAACCAGACAGATGCAACATGCAATTGCATTGCAAATATTGCAATATACACAGTTCTTCACTGCAACATTCACTGCAGTTTGATTTTGCAGATCGAAGATCGTTTCTACAAGTGAATTAAATAAAAAAAAACAAGTTTTTTAAACTGAAAATTTAAAACGAACAGAAATTATTCCGTATATGAAAGGGGTTGTCCCCTTCTCAACGCCTTGCTCTTTGCGCTAAAGTTTTTTATTGTTTTAAAAAATAAAGTTGTGAGACAGAGTCAAACTTTAGTGTAAAGAGCGAGGCGTTGAGGAGGAGACAGCCCCTTTCATATATGGAATAATTTCTGTTCGTTTTAAGTTTTAATGTCGCTCCTTACTTTCAATTTAAAAAACTTGTCTTTTTAATTTAATTTCTGATCGTTTTTTAGTTAATACAGCTTTTATTTTGGCTCACTGTCATTGAATAAGAAAACAAAATTTGCATAAAAATTTTACTTTCGTTTTACAATATGGCTGTCCCTAAATTTGACTCTGACGTAATTTACAAGCTAACTTAAATAACGAACTTCTATATTAGTATATTTTTCTTCTAGCAAAAAATACAAAGTTGCAGATTTTTGCAGATATGAGCTTGAAAACTATGTTATAGGGTTTTCTGATACGCTGAATCTGACGGTGTGATTTTCATTAAAATTCTTTCACTTTTAGGGGATGTTTCCCCCTCTTTAAAAAATCAGGTAAATTTTCTCAGGCTCGTAGCCTTTGATGAATAATTCTTAACTTAATAAAATTCATATATTTAGAATCAGCATTATAAGCCCATTCTTTTGATACATTTATTGACATCAAAGTTCCGTTTTTAAAAGTTTTGATTACTATTGAGCCGTATTGCTTGTTTTTTTATTACGTATATGTTATTACGTATATGATGGGGTTCTCCCTTAGTCAATACCACGCTCTTTACGTTAAAAGTTAAAAAAATTTTTAATTCACAAACCCCTGAATCACAAAGGCCTTTTAATTAGAATAGATAGCTCTTTTGAAAGCACTAAAAAAACTGTAGCGTAAAGAGCAAGGTATTGACTTGGGGGAGAACCCCCTCATCTACGTAATAATTTCTGTTCATTTTAAGTTTTAATGTTGCTTCTTATTTTCCGTTGAAAAAACTTGTTTTTTTTAATTAATTTATTATCGTTTTTTAAATAATGCTTGGAAATCTGGCGCCCCTTCATAGAAATGTCCCTTACCCCAAACACACATCCTCCACGAAAAGGTTCTACCTAGTCGCCCTCTCCTCCCCCCCCCACCAGAAAAAAATTCTTCCTGAAAATTTCTGTATACTTTCCAATAACCAATACAATATGTAAGCAATGGGCAAAGTTCATAACTTGCAGCCCTTTCCTTGGGAACTGTGGGGATTAAGTCATCGTAAAGACATATTTGTTAGATCTTCGACTATGTTGAACAAAATAGCTATCTCAAAATTTTAATTGGGTGACTTTGAGAAAAAAATGAGCGTCAGAGGGGGCCTAGTTGCCCTCCATTTTTTTGGTCACTTAAAAAGGGCACTAGAACTTTTAATTTCCGTTCCAATGAGCCCTCCTACGATATTCTAGGACCACTGGATCTATACAATTACCCCTGGGGAAAAGAAAAAAAAACAAAACAAACACACACCCGTAATCTTTCTTCTGGCAAAAAAATACAAAATTCCACGTTTTTGTAGATAGGAGCTTGAAACCTCTACAGTAGGGTTCTCTGATACGCTGAATATGATGGTGTGAATTTCATTAAGGTTCTACAACTTTTAGGGTGTCTTTCCCCCTTTTTTCGAAAATCAGCCAAATTTTCTCAGGCGCGTAACTTTTGATGGGTAAGATTAAACTTGATGGAATTATATATTTGAAATCAGAATTAAAATCTGATTCTTTTGATGTATCTATTGGTACCAAAATTCCGTTTTTTAGAGTTTCGGTTACCATTGAGCCGGGTCGCTCCTTACTTACAGTTCGTTACCACGAACTGTTTGATTGTAAGTTTGCAGAATTTTTTCTTTTGCTGTTTTTAGATAAGAATTTCTTAGTATTTAACACTAAAGTTTTGAACGGCTGATAGATTAATGAAAATAGAATCTGCTGTCTGAAAATATTTTACCCCCCCCCCCGAAAAAAAAAAAACCTTCTATTGAAACAAAGTTTAGCTATAAACTAAGCTATGCACAAGGTTGGGGAATTAAATATTGAAACGGAAGTTACCCCAAAAATATGATTAATAAAAAAATTGTAAATTATTGCCTATAGGGTGGGGGGGGGGGTAGGGGGCTATCATTTTTAAATGATAATACTATTACTACTAACAACTCATCGCAGCACCAAGCCGCCTGAGGCCAACACAGCTACGCACGCTCCTCCTCCACCCCAATCTATTCAAAGCCTCCCTTTTTACACCCGCCCACGAAGTTCCCATTTCTTTTAAATCTTTCTTTATTACGTCCTTACGCCCCAGACGGGGATGACCTGCTTTCCGTTTAGCCCTAGACGGTTGGCCGAAAAGAACAATCTTCGGCAATCTGTCATCCTTCATCCGCACATGCCCTAACCACCTCAACCTTTCTTTCATTATAGACCTAGAAAGCGGTATTGAACCACATATTTCGTATAGCCTAATGTTTGAAATACGGTCAGTCAGCCGGGTACCCAGAACAATCCTTAAGCAATTTCTCTGGAAAACATCTAGCAAATCTTCATCCGCTTTTCGGAGCGTCCATGCTTCAGAGCCATATTTGACCACTGTCATCACTGTAAGGTGCATGGTATTCCGGGGGGGGGATAGGGAAGAATTATATTTAAATGATAATATCTTGAATTTTTTTTATTGAAACCGGGGATGCCAAAAAGTTTTTTTTTAATTTAAAGCAGAGACAGTATCCTATCAAGGTGGTGTCCAGAGGGGGGGGTAGGGAATTATTATGTTCAAATAATAATATCTCGAATTTTCTTATTGAAAGCAGCCCCAGTCCACACAAAGTGTGGACTTTTTTTTTTTTTTTTTGAGTTGATGTCCCCTGAATGTTTAGTTTTGTTTTATGGTGGTCTTCTCTGCGCTATGACTTCCAGGCCTCAGGTATGGTCTCTTTTTAATTTTATATGTTTTTTGGCATTTGATTTCTTTTTTTTTCTTTTTTATGGTTGTTTGGATATATTGTATTTTCTTTTTTTCTCATTCCCCCTTGTATCCCTGGCCATGGAGCCTTTCGAGGGGGATTAGGAGTGTTGTGATTGGATAGTATGTATTGACTGGATTATTCAATGTAGGCCTATTTTAATGTTTTTCTATTGATTTAGTTTTTGATTTAAACGGTATGTATTCCCCCTCTATTACAGGCCTGGGAGCCTTTGGGGGATTAGCACAATGTATTTTCTTGTATGATTAATTGATTATGAATAAATCTTATCTAAGTTGATTTTTATTCATGACAATTATAGCCACATCCCGCAGTTAGAATAGACTTCCAAGTTTGACTGAAGGAATTTTTTTCGACCAGTTGACCCCTAATTTTTTTTGTCCCTCCACACTATTTTAAAAAATATCTTTTTTTTTACACATACTAATACTTGGACTTTCATTAGTATACCAGCTTACCCGTCACGCGTTGCCATGATCTTAAAAGAAAGTAAATTCAATGAGAATACCCATAAGGAAAATTTCTAAAGCAGAGACGGTATCCTATCAAGGTGGTATCCAGAGGGGGCGGGGGACGTTTGGGAGCAATCATATTTAAATGATAATACCTCGAATTTTTTTTTTGAAAGCAGGGATGCCAATAAGTTAATTATTTTTTTTATTTAAAGCAGAGACGGTATCCTATCAAGATCATGGTTTCCCTAGGGGGGGGGTGATAGGGAGTTATTATATTTAAGTGATAGTACCTTGATATTTTTTATTAAAAGCAGGGTTGCCAAAAAGTTAATTATTTTTTCAATTTAAAGCAGAGAAGGTACCCTATCAAGGTGCATGGTATCCAGGGGGGGGGGGTTAGGGAAGTATTATATTTAAATGATAATATCTTGAATTTTTTTTATTGAAGGCAGGAATGCCAAAAAGACATTTTTTTTAATTTAAAGCGGAGACGGTATCTTATCAAGACGGTATCCAGAGGTGGGGGCATAGGGAGTTATTATATTTAAGTTATATTACTTATATTTTTTTTATTGAAAGCAGGGATGCCAAAAAGTTTTTTTTAAGCAGAGACGGTATCATTATTATAGCCACATCCCGCAGTTATAGCCACATCCCGCAGTTAGAATAGACTTCCAAGTTTGATTGTAGGAATTTTTTTCGACCAGTTGACCCCTAGATTTTTTGTCCCTTCACACTATCTTGAAAAATACTTTTTTTTTACACATACTAATATTTGGACTTTCATTAGTATACCAGATTACCCGTCAGGCGTTGCCACGATCTTAAAAGAAAGGAAATTCAATGAGAATACCCCTAATAAAATTATATACATGTTCACTATCTAATTTAATACCTTCTAACGTCGCAATGTTTTCATTTTAATTTAATTATAGCTGAGAAGCATAATCGAATCATACAAGATTACGTTGGGTTGCTCTGTATGCACTTCGAAAAGTGTTAAATTTTCTGATATTGTCAATTATATAAATTCATTTAAGTTCGACCAAGCTAATTGGGTGAGACTGGCACATTGATTGGAAATTAACTTCCACTTTCCTTCGAGTACTGAGGTGGGTCATCCACATTTCGTCATTGGGAACTGATGCTTGATTATTCTTTAAGGTGAAATTTTAAGTTATCCTATTCAAAATGATTCTAATAATTGTGGAAAAAAATTAGTAGGACAGGTTGTCACAACGATGACGCATAAACCATAGTATTCTGTTAGTCTAAAAGTTGAATAGTAGACCATATTCCTCGTCCCGGATTAATTTACATCCCAGACGATACCAATCTCGTAGAAATAAACTGAAATTACGTTTATGATTATTTCCAGTCATACCAGGTTAAGTATTATCACACTGATCACGTTTATCATAGTGACAATTGGAGCACAGGTGTCCTCTAGGATGTGAGTCACACACCTACTCAAGACATTAAGAACATACGTTAATTTGTTCTGCATTATCTCTATGTACTTTAGCTGTTGTACAGAATTTACATCTTAAGGTAGCTCCGCCATTAATGATGAACGGCTCACATTGATTCCCAATGCCAAGATTGTACTTGAAAAAGAAGCAGAAATCGAACTTTTAGCGGTTTCCTAGGTCACATCACCCACAGATAAAACTAACCTGATCATAATCGTTCGATAAATTCAACGCGAAGGAAATGGGGGGGGGGAGAGGAGTAGCTCTGTGACGTTACCTCTTTCGAATGATGGGGGAGCCATCTACATTGAATCCATTGGCAATGTTTTCAAAAGTATATCCACGATATGATTCTGCTTTGTTCCAATTAATATATCAATAAATTGACTATAAGTATTTGAGTCACATTTTAAAAGTTTCATAAAAGAGTCCAATGGGGGAGAATCACTCCTTATTATATTCTCATTAGTTCTCTGACGTGTGAATATACTGCGTTGAAGATATAACTTGAAAAAATCATCATCAGAAATCAAAATATCTTTAAATAAAAACTAGATTTTATCCAATTCTCTCTTTTACAAATTTATTCATTTTTCAGTCCTTTCACTTCGACTGCTGACTCTAGACTGACCCTGATTCATTAGCCCTACCCAGAAAAGAAAGAGAACATTTTCGATTTCAAAACAATTTTATTGAATAACTACAACAACAACAATAATACAGAGCATGTGCAATTAACGATACTGTTTATTGTCTTCAATATGTTTCACCAATGCACTTAAAGCACATTGAAGTCTATTCACACGTGCTATATCAACTTTAGCGGCAAAACATAATTGATCCTCCATTTTAAATTTGCTCAAGGATATCACATATCTTGCATATACTGCATCCCATTCCAGACAAAGACGTGATCCTTTCGTAATTTCCACCGCAATGTTTGGTGCTCTTGTACCATTATCATCAACTCCACTATCAACTTCTAATAGGGTAAACATTCCACTCATCGCTATCACAAATATATATCCAAATGAGTAAAGTCAAACTGTTCTTCTTCTCGTTCCTTGAATTCTATTGACAGACTAATAAAGACATAACAAAAATCCTTTCCTCATAGTCACTCCACCGCTATTATGTAAACAAAGCCCGCTGATTGGCTGAGAAGGAAACATGTGATCTAACTGTTTCCAGGGCACTCATAACATTTGGCTCGAGCAACAACAACAAATACTATTTCTGGAAACCATGACACTCGCGATCGACTATGCAATCAAGTTCTCGGAAATTCACTTCCCCCCTCGAGTCCTAGATCAATAACATTGTTCCCAGTTAGAATTCAATGCGCATGTGCAACCTTCGTTCCGGAGTTATTACACATAGAAACATCAAATAAATTGACCTTGGAAAAAAGAGGTCATTGACCGATTACGCAATCTTTCTCCCTAGGGACTCTATGCCCATATATGGTGTGCTGTCAGTATTCTATGCCCATATAAGGAGCCCCCGTGGGAGTTATTATGGCCCGCTGTTGTTGTTGTTGTTGTAAGTGCACGCTCTCAGCGAATGTCAAAGTCGATGTTGTTGTTGTTGACACACTTTGATTACGCAATCATTCTCCCTTGAAATTTAGGTCATTGACCCCATTAACCACGTGTTCTCCCTAATGCCTCTATGCCCATATAAGGAGTTCGTTCCGTATCAATAGGGGCCATTCTACTGATAGGGTACCTTCTCTGCTTTAAATTGAAAAAATAATTAACTTTTTGGCATCCCTGCTTAAAAAAATAAATAAATTTGACATACTATCATTTAAATAAAATATCTCCCTATCCCCCCCCTCTGGATACCACCTTGATAGAATACCATCTCCACTTTAATTAAAAAAAATAACTTTTTGGCATCCCTGCTTTCAATAAAAAAGTATCAAGGTACTATCACTTAAATATAATAGCTCCCTATGCCCCCCCCCTATGGATAGCATCATCTTGGTAAGATACCGTCTCTGCTTTAAATAAAAAAAAATAATTAACTCTTTGACACCTCTGCTTTAAAAAAAAAATTCGAGGTATTATCATTTAAATATAATAGCTCCCCCCCCCCCCCCTCTGGATACCACCTTGATAGGAAGCCGTCTCTGCTTTAAATTTAAAAAAAAATAACTTTTTTGCATCCCTGCTTTCAATAAAAAAATTCGAGATATTATCATTTAAATGTAATACCTCCCCCCCCCCTCTGGATACAACCATGATAGGATACCGTCTCAGCTTTAAATTAAAAAAATAATTTAATTAATAATTAAATAGGTCACTATATGGTTCAAACAAACACGTGAAATAACGTTAAACAGCTTAGTGTTCCTTGAAAAAAAAATTAAGGTCTGAGTAAAGGGGTACGAAGACAACAACAAAAAAGGCGAAATTAATTAGATATACCTCAAACTATTGGAAAACTGAGTCATAGATTCGCCGTGGTATTCAATAAGATCCAAAGAATCTAATTAAAAGGGAGCACACACAAAAGCCAAATTAGGCCAGTAGCCTATGAGAAATCGCAAAAATACCCAAGACAATGAACAAGTCCAAATGGGGGACCCTGGGTCTATCAAAATATTTCAATGGTTTCGCAGGGAATTTTATAGTATTTTTTCCATCTCCGCTTTAAATGAAAAAAATAAATATCTTTTTGGCATCCCTGCTTTCAATATAAAAAATGAGGTATTATCATTTTAAAATGATTGGCCCCTATTCCCCCCCCTATAGGCAATAATTTACAATTTTTTTATGAATTATATTTTTGGGGTAACTTCCGTTTCAATCTTTAATTCCCGAACCTTGTACATAGCTTAGTCTATAGCTAAATTTTGGCTCAATAGAAGATTTTTTTGGGGGGGGGGGGGTAAAATATTTTCAGACAGAAGATTGTATTTTCTTTAATCTATCAAGCGTTCAACAATTGAGTATTAAACATTAAGAAAATCTTATATAAAAACAGCAAAAGAAAAAAATTTTTTGCAAACTTACAATTCAGCTGTTACGATTTTTCAGCTATCAATTTCAAAATCAAACTGTAGTGAATGTTCGTTCTAAAATTCTATTCAACTTGAAAATAAAATTCTTGACTACGAATGATGTAAGGAATTGCAAGCGGAAAACTGGATTCGAAATGATTTAAACTCATTTCATAAAGACGAAACGTTTTTTGTCAACATATGAAGAACTGTGTATATTGCAATATTTGCAATGCAATTGCATATTGCATCTGTCTGGTTTTTATGCAAAGTAACAAGAGACAAAAATTAACGAACCAGAGAGTAGTGAAGAATTATGTTATGCAAAGTAATATTTGGCAGGGAAAGTCACTGGTGATAAATTGCTAGGGGTGGCACCGTGATTGCGTGATTTTCGGGGATTCGGGGAACTAAATTTTTTTTCGGGGTGACGCATAGATTTTCGGGGAAATACTCGAAAATTCGGGGATAGTGCAAGCCCTGCTTGATTTCTAATCAGGAAAATCGAAATACTAAGCCACACGAGAAG